>NC_088209.1:1842499-2142499 GCF_037126465.1 Ornithodoros turicata | reverse complement strand
AACACAAAGTTGAAAGTTTAGAAGAAAGGTTGTCGGCATTAGGGGAAAGACTGCAAGCTGTGGAAGGAGAGTTATCTGCAGAAAGGATCCTGTGTCGCCGTATCCAAGACACACTTCTCAAGAAGTTTGGTATGCTGCTTTTCTGTCTTCATTGTTGTACCACACTCTTTTGTAAGCCCGACTGCTCTCTCCATGTCTGCCAATTTCCTGTACATCACCTTGGCAAGATGCATGTTGTCAAGTATGTGAATAATAATTATTGGTCTTGGGAATGGTTTGCTTACAGAAATTATCCCCGCATCCAGAGAAGAACAAGGGATGAAGCAAGGTGACTATGGGCTACTCGCATCATCAGAGCAAATACAGGCAGCCTGCCGTAATATAAATCACTGTGAGGTTGCAGAAGAAGGGCAAAGGCATGCAGATAATCAAGCGACAATCCCAGAGGGGCCTCATGCAACTTTCCTTGAGGAACAACAGGTGATGTGTTCCTGTCAGAGGTCTTTTTATTACACGAGGTTGGGGCTTAAAGTAGCACCCAAGACGGTTTAACACCCTGTTTTCTTCCTATAAAACTGTTTAGTAGGCCAGTAAGATTCACCGTGACGTAATTCACACCATAGGCACCGTGCGACACCTAAAGGGGGCGCGCCAGGTACTTTCTCCGGAGGCTGCATAGCGTCGCCTCCAGTTTGACGCACCGTCCCTATAGAGTCATAATTATCGCAGAAATTGAATTTAAGGTACGCTGCAAAAAGCCACCGTGCGCGGCAGTGGTGGAGAGCAGTACCAGCCTGTCATCTGCCTGCAACCTCGCACTGACGCTACAGGGTCCGCGCTCGCTGATTGGTCAGAGAAATGTCTGCTACGCAGCTGTTCGGGGCTGTGAAAAGCATTGCTCCTTGTTCAGTGATGATTCGGCTGCTTCTTCTATCCCCAATTCTCTGGGGGAACTGGCGAAACTGGTTTACTGTGGCAAAGGGACAGGGCGCTGATTCCCAACTGACCAGCGAACCAGAACGCATGGCTCCTGTATCGTCATAAGTGATGTGGCATCGTACTTCTCCTCCTCGTTATACCCGGAGTGGCGAGTTAAGGGTTAACGCGTGGAGTTATGTGAATTTTTTTCTGGGAAACAAATTGCACACATCCAAACCTGTCGTGCTATTCGTTAAATTGACACACACATACTTTCATCAGACGTCTTAATCTGAAATTTTCTTGGATGGTCCTCTGTACTCCTTTAAATAAAGTGCGAATTGCTTTTTTCTTCAAAGCTTATGTTTCTTAAAACACATCAAAAGTTTAACCACCCAGGGTGACCCACAAGAAGCCCATCATAAGCAAAATGTCTGATGAAGTTACTTAAATATAAAATGTCAACAGTGGGACTGAATAAATTAGCAAGCTGAATAAATTAGCTGAATAATACAGCTTTGTCCAACATTAGTTTGTCTAGCTTGCACGTTAGTAAGTGTTTTCACTATAACTGTGCATTTCACTGCGACTTTCGCTTATTCTCGCAGGCCTACACCCATGTTTCACGGGAAAACAGAGAACCTCCAGCTGCTACACAGCTTGCTGTAGAGAATGCTTCCCCGGTGGTCCCGACTGACACCACAAAGGCAGCTCCAGGCTCCAAGCCGGCTTGCCGACGGAAGAAATACAAAGCCCCCAAAAGAGAATTTGTCATCGATGAAATTAGGAACACCAGTACCGTGACAATGTTCTCTATGGTGGATGACAAAGTAAGTATTTTTATTTGAGACAGTCTTTGGTAGCTCATAGGCATGGACCCATAGGACTTGAGCTTGGTCATTTTCAAGTGATGCGTGATAGGTTTCTCCCTGAGTCTACCCTAATACGACACCGGTCATTGGCTCCACGAAGCATACCATAAACAAACTTCTGTGCGGTTCGCACTCAAACTCATTCCCGTAGATAAGTTGTCATAGCGGAAACCGATGTGAAGCCTAATAGGGCCTACAACTCTGCGCTCGGACTTCGGTTGCTGCTGGAGTGGCAGACGTTTTCACACGTGCGGGATAGGTTTCTCCCTGAGCCTACCCTCATACTATTCATCGCGACTATTATGATCACTTTGAGCTGCAATACCGCTGCACGGTCTTTTTAACGCAGTCACCTTTACAACTAATATTTTCCGCGGACCCTTGGAGTTCGTTGTAAGGGACTTTGACTGTACCACCACGTACCTGCGCCTGCATTTCTCTCGTATGTCACCCTTAATTACAACTCGTGGTATATACATATCTACTGAACATCAGGTCACTCTGTTGTGTAATCCATGTCCCAGACTAATCCTGCTTTTGTATGCATTTTAGGTGCATCTGGGGAACGATGTGTATGTTAAGAAGGAGAACCTCGAATGGGCAATGGCGTCCAAGAGGGACTCGACATTCTGCCGAGAGCTTTCTCGGCAGCTTTGGAGGGAGACTGACCTCCAGGGTCGAAGCTTGAGTGGCACCATCAGCAATCGTTATGCTAAGACTGGTATTCCCCCGAAGCCTGCCTTGACACCCCAAAAAGTTCAGGCCCTTGCAAGTGAGTGCTTTTAATATGGCTTTTAGAATCCATACCTCTCAGTCTGGCCCATATAGCGACATAATGTTACAGCAGCAATCTAGACACAGACACAAAAGCCACAAGAGAACGCTACTGCTTACTTACTACTAGGAGTGTGCGAGTACTCGAATTTTCGAATACGAATCGAGTAATACGCTATATTCGGTTGATATTCGCAAAGGATATTCGCTATTCGCAATTTTCGAATATTTTTCGAGTATCTGCCCACCGGCAGAGATGCACGCGAAGACACCCGCGCGTTCTGCTAGGCTGGTTGCGCTGCCTGGTGACGTCACCGCGCGTGAGCTTCCTCCTCGCGCTCCTCTCCACTCCTCTCCCAAAGCAAAACCACGTGCAACTGGTGAAACCGTTGAGACGCAGTCACGAGTCGCGCAGGGCATGGCAAGTTCGGCTGTGTGTACAACTGAAAAACTGCAGGATGATGGACATGGTTGTGAAGTTGTCCAGGATGACGCGGCAGCGAAGCGAACAAACAGAAGCGCCATGTGGAACTACTTCCAAAAAGAATCGGCAGTTTCTGCTAGTTGCAACCGGTGCTCTGCGCGCATCCAGACACCATCGGGGTCCACAACCAGCCTCGTGAATCATCTGAAGCGACATCACCTACTTTATGCTGAGTTTAAGAAGAAACATGAGGCTAAGAAGGCGGAACAGCAAAGAATCGACAAGTTCGCCACAAAGAGACAGCTGCCACGTGCTCGTAAAGAAGCATTGGATGTCAAAGTGGCACGCATGATAGCCCTAGACTACCAACCGTACAGTGTGGTCGAGGATCGCGGGTTTCGAGAACTTCTGGCCGAAGCGGTACCAGACTACTGCCCTCCTTCAAGAACGACGCTATCCCGGACGCTAGTACCGAAACTCTTTCACGACACAAGGAGAGAAGTTCAAGCAGAACTCGAAACCGCCTTACAAAATGGTGTTGAGTCCATGTCATTCACGTCCGACATGTGGACGTCGCGCTCGAACGCCAGCTTCATAAGCCTAACGTGCCACTTCGTCGATCATAGCTTTCAAGTGAAGAGGTACAACTTGGACACGCGTAATTTTTCGGGAAGGCATACCGCGACGCAAATATCATCGGTTCTCCGCAACATGGTGAAAGACTGGAACGTACCACTGGATAAATTTCCAATCTACATCATAACCGATAACGCCCGGAACTTTAGGGCTGCAGCTCGAGATCTGCTGTGGGCGGAAAAGGCCTGCTATGCTCATTCCTTACAACTTGCCATTGGAAGTGCGAAGGAGCTCACTCCTGAGCTTAGTCCTCTCTTGAAGAAAGCGAGGGCCATCGTGGGTCATTACAAACACAGTTCACAAGCCCAAGAGAGGCTTGACAGCTATCAAAAGGCAGCCGGGAATACCCCACTTCACCCTATTCAGGACATCAATACAAGATGGAATAGCAAGTATGCTATGCTACGCAGACTTCTGGAGCTACGGGAACCGATCACGCTGGATATGGCAAAGCACGAGAGCCTGGTTGACTGCTTAACTGGGACAGAGTGGCACATTGCTTCTGACTATGTGAAAGTCCTGAAACCTCTAGCTGAGGCCACAGTCGAGGCTGAAGGTGAGAAATACCCCACGCTTTCATGCCAAGTACCCTCTCTCTACTGCATATTTGAGTCCCTGAAATGCGTCTGTGATCAGGATATGACGGCCGAGGGAAAAACCTTCAGTGCCAATGTTGAAAAGAGTTTGAGAACTAGGTTCCCTGATTATAACATGGATAAAAATGCCTGCATGGCAATGTTCTGCGACCCACGGTACAAGACGGTCATATTTAGAAATGACAGTGCTCGGGAAGAGTGGTTGAAAACCATTGCTCAGGAACAATTAAACTATGCAGATGCTGGAGAATATTATGGGAATGAGCAAGAAGGAGGTGCTGTAGCATCATCATCTTTGTGGGCAGCATTTGATACCATGGCTGAGACACAGGACCAGGGAAACAATTCATCCAAGGAAATCAGGGCTTACATTGACAAGACAATCAGTAGGAATGCTGACCCGTGCAAATGGTGGAGAGAGATGGGGCAGCATAAATATCCAACTGTAGCCAGGCTAGCACGCAAGTACCTCGCCATTCCAGCAACGTCAGCTTCCAGTGAACGGGCATTCTCAGCAGGCATTCTCAGCAGGAGATGTCGCTACACCATGCAGAGCTGCCTTACTCCCTGAGCATGTCAGGCAGCTGACATTTCTGCACGACAACCTGTGAACTGTTGAACAACAACTCAACAGAGTATTCCAGTTAGCTTAGACTGGACTAAGAAGTGTTGTGTTAAGTGTACCTCAGTGTGCCAAGACTGCCTGAATTTAAAACCAAGTGAAGGTTCAACTATTTCAGTGTGTTTGAGAGTCTCCAAAGTGTACATTTGTGGGAAGAAAATAAATAAGAAATGTGTGACGTGTTAGTTCTTATTACTTGAAAGTATTCGAAATCCTGATTCCAACTATTCGTACTGCGAATCGCAGTGAACTTTAGATATTCGAAAACTATTCGCAGTGAATTTTAAATATTCAAAAACTATTCGCAGTCTAGAATTTAGTACTCGCACACCCCTACTTACTACTTTACTGACCACTACTGGTTACTACTGCTTACTTACTACTGCTTGCTTACTACTACTGACAAAGTTTACTATTGCATGCTTTAGGAAACACTAGTCTCGTACAAATCCTGTAACTTGAACCGGTATCATACTGGTTCATTTGTTCTACTCATAAAGTTCAAAGTGTTCTTTCATGAAGGTACTGGAGGGACAAAAGGTAAGAGAACACTGGGGTGTCACATCTTTCCATTGGGTTCATTGGGTTCATCCGTTCAACCTTTATCGATTTTGTTATGAAACCTAAGGTGAGGTAAGGGCGACTAAAACAAAGGTTTTATCTGCCATCGCAAAATTGTTGCCCCTAAGTGTCCATTTAAAGTTACAGGGTTAGCTATGAAGAAGACCAAGAGACAGAGAGACCGAGACACAGAAGACGACACGTCTTCTGTGTCCGCCTCTCTCGGTCTTCTTCATGGATCTATACCAGCTGCCCTGCACCCTTTTCCTTGTTTCATTAGTACAGGGTTAGCCTCTGACTACCTCTGCAGTTTACTCATGGCGGTGCCATAATTGTGAGGGTCTCTTTTTGTAACATGCTACGGAAGAAGTGTTTGTAGGGTCGCCAATATTCGGGCTACTCGCCATATACAGGGTGTTTCAGCTAAGATGATAAAAAATTATAACCGGCTACGTACTTGCCGGAGGATGGTCGCACTTTCAGCAATTACCTTCTGGAAACTTTTGCCACCATTGAGGAAGGCTTTAAACAATTTTTAATTGTGGGAAATTTATTTTTTCAATTGAACTTTGAAAATTGCCAAGCGAACCTCACTTTATTTTTTTTTTACAGAAATATGAAGTCCTCCACGGATAAACCGCAGACCCAACCAAAACTATGCACAGTACCGCGATGGAAATAGTCTAAAAATTAGTTAAAATTACGCTTTAGCCCCGCCTTCTTGATTTTCACAGAGAAGCGCGCGCGAAATCTGCGTCTAGACGGGAGAGTGTTCCCGCTTTCATCTGTCTTTGCTTCTTTGTCTTTGGTTGTTTTGTTTTCTTTTTGACAAATCTGTTGTCGCCAGCATCAAGGTCAAACCGGGGAAAAGAAAGATAAAACAGGAGGTGGGAACACTTCCTCCACTCCCCGCAAGTACCTTGCACTTTTCTGTGCGACAACGGAGCAGGCGGGGCTAAAGCCGAATTTTTACTAATTTTTTAGACTAGTTCTGTTGCGATACTGTGCGTAGCTTTGGTTGGGTCTAAGGTTATCCGTCGAGGACTTCATGTTTCTGTAAAAATAAGTGATGTTCGCTTGGCAATTTTCAAAGTTCAATTGAAAAAAAAAAAATTCCCGCAACTAAAAAATGTCCAAAGTCTTCCTCAATGGTGGCAAAATTTTCCAGAAGGTAATTGCCGAAAATGCGACAATCCTCCGGCGAGTACGCAGCCTGTTAGAATGTTTTATCACCTGAGGTGAAACACCCTGTATATCCTGCAGCTGGTACAATAAATGCCTTGAGATACAAAGTTTTACATTTTTCCTTGGCTACATTGCTAGAAGTAGAGTGACAAAACTACTTTTAATCTGGAGGTACTAATGTGTACTACAAACCAGAAAAAGTCTTGTTGAGAGGCTAATCAACACGATAGGAGAAAAAGAAATATTCAAATATATGGCTCTGGCAAAAATGCAGCAATATAACATTTGAGACTCAAGTTGGCCCACCCGTAGAATCTACTCATTGAAGGACTGTTGCAAGCTTGCTTTTGCTGCCAGACGTCGTGCCAGTCCTCTGATGCGATCACAGTGTACTATTTGCTCAAGGATCTAACTGTGCTCTGTGGAGGAATGGTCAACTACCGTAGTGTGGGTACCTTCCTCGCGTTGTTTGCTTTTGCACGTTTACTCCGCGTTCAGTGCAGTAGGTGGATCCTTGGGGAACTGAATGGTATTGTACCATCGCAACACAAGTGATCTTCCGGTGAATATACACAAGAATTACGGAAAAGAACCATTGTAGAGGAGGTGGAGTTCCTCTACATGAGCCCCGACCGGCGATGATGGTATGCCACGGAGAGGCGATGACGGTGGCCTATCTCCATGGCCGCGCCGGTGGAACTGAGGCCGGTGCTCCAGGCGCGTGGCCATCTTCGTCGTTGTCCACGGCCCGCTACAGTGCTCCCCCCCTTAGACGCGGAGCGGCGATAAGAAAGATCCAAGAATCACGTCTATACCGGAGGGAGAGAGCAAGAGTGACCGTGGATGACGCGCACTGCTGGACATGTCCACGGGCGGCACAGCACACGTTGCAGGCAGAGGTTGATGAGTGGGGCGGGAGCGGCCGAGATGAGGCTTGCCAGAGATGAACGTTGCCGACGTCGAAGTCGTGATCTGGCGTTGGAGTCGTGGCCTGGGGTGCCACAACCGGCACGGGAGTGAGAGCTCGTAGGGTCCCAGGAAGTGACGCGAGGTGAGGCTGCGTAGCCGTGAGGACTGCTGAGACGCCGGCTGATGCGTGCCGTGGCGTCGGCTGCCGCGACTGCTGAAACCGGCAGGCGAGCACGTTGCTCAGGTGTCGCGGCCGGCAGCGAGTGAGAGTTGAGATGCAGAAATGAAGAGGGTGAAGAGTGTGCCGGGGGCCGTGGACAGCGCAGGTCGATCCCTGGAAGCCGTGGCGCGGGTCGGTGGGCGCATGGGATGATGAGTCTGGACGTTGCGTGGTCGGTCGGATCGGTAGCGTGGACGGATGCGGTCGGTGTGTCGGTCGTGATGCGTCGGGTAATGGTGGTGGCTTCCAGGGATAGCTTGCCTTGGTAGTGCTAGTCGATTTTGTCAAAAATTTGGGATGGAGAAGGGCCGAATTGCTCCGAACTTGATGTTCATCGTCCGGGTCACCAAATGTAGAGGAGGTGGAGTTCCTCTACATGAGCCCCGACCGGCGATGATGGTATGCCACGGAGAGGCGATGACGGTGGCCTATCTCCATGGCCGCGCCGGTGGAACTGAGGCCGGTGCTCCAGGCGCGTGGCCATCTTCGTCGTTGTCCACGGCCCGCTACACCATCAATGTGCCAAGTCACAGAATGGTATAAGTGAAATCCGGTCACTAAGGTCAAGTCAATCAGGTCAGAAGGTTCGCACCTGCTGCACCTTCAATGAGCTGCCGAGGACAGCATAGTGACAGCTGCGTGTGCTGTCTGCGTGGGGCCCCGAACTCCAAAAATTCTGTTATCTGCCATAAAAAAAAAACTTTTTTTTAACTTGCTCGTTGTATTCTTTGGACATGGTACTTCCTTTCACCTTTGAGTGTACCTCCTTCTGCGCTACACTATTTTTGTTATTTATGGTTAAAGGTGCTGCAATTTTACCAGAGACGCATATTTATATATTTTTTTCCCCTATTACTTTGTTTAGCCTCTCGACAAGACTTTTGGCTTGCAGTACCCGTTCGTATCTCAACGTTAAAAGTAGCTTTGCCTCTTTACTTCGAGCAGTGTAGCTGAGAAAAAAATGTGTTGGTTCTCGAAGCATTTTTTGCATTGCCATTAGGGTGCATATGGAATTAGCCAGAATATTTAAGCCCCTGAGATACGTAGACGAACGCATTTTACCGCAGCATGAAGATTGCTCCAGTGTCTCCATAATTTTGGCGACAACATGCGTATACTGTGGGGTGGTAGAAACTCAGTAACTTTAAACGGACACTTGAGTCAACTATCTTGTGATGGCAGTTAAAACCTTTGTTTTGTGGTTTTCTCCAAGTAGTGAATTCGTATGAATTTTTATAACAAAATGGACGAGGGTCAAGCATCACCTCTGGGACGTTTGGGATGGAATGACCCAGGGATCACTCCAGTGAAGAAATATGGTGGTGCAGTTTCGTGAACTTTTTGCCCATGCTGTACATGTGTTGTGATTTGTTTTCAAACATTGTGTGATAGTAAACTTGTCAGTTGCAAGTAAGCACCTGAGTTGTCTCCTCCTTTTGTGCTCATGTGTAAGTGGCTGTTTTAACGTTACCTCACATGTTACAGTTGGAGGACCACAACTTGATTGTGACCAATGTGGAGTGACTCAACATAAAACATTTGGCTTATTACTGTCCTCCCTTGTTTTTCAGATGCATACCAACGATATGTCAACACAAGGCCCTCAGATGTTTCGATGTCCAAAAGGCTTGGCAGTTTCGTTTTCCATATGAGAAGCTTCCTGAATGATATGAATAAAGAATAAGCATCTAGTCCATTCTGTCATTTTTTTACTGCATGCAGAATTTCATTTATAGTTTCCTACAGCATTTTAACGGAAATGCTGTGAGATGCCATGTCAGAATACTTGAAATGTTGTAAGAAATAAGCTGTAAGAAATCTAGAGATCCTAGGCCTGTGAGATCCCATTGAAGGATCCCTGTAAGGAATTCTATAAGAAGATTTATGAGAATGTGGGCAGTAACCCCATAGAATTTCTTTTATGATTCTATAAGACTTGTGTGTGAGAGTTTTTGTGAGATTTTCCAGTAGGGGGACAGCCTGATTGCGTCACTCCATAAAGACATGCACATAAGCAGGAATGTCCAGTACTGGGATGCCAATGCTGTGACCAAGTTTCTCCTAAATGTCCTAGACTTATTCCTGAAAGGTTAGTCACCTTAGAAGGCTTGAGAAGGAAGCTGGGGTCGACGGGTTCCTCAACCAAGTGAACACTTCAGAATTGCGACAGCACGGTCCCATTCTGAAAACATTCCTCCAGAACAGGACGAACGGATGTCGATGAAATGCGAGATGATTCTCCACAATTTCCCCAGAGACATGTCCACCTTAAAGGAGCAGCTACATCGTCTCTTCGTAGACTACAGCAGCAACGTGACAGCGAAACCGTCCGATCCTGACAGTATCCCGGGAACACATGAAGGAGCTTCGTCGACGGAGACTTCTACGCACCATCTTACTTCTATGCATCATCTGCGGCGGGGGAGTGTAAAGAGAAGGAAGAGGATGGGGGGGGGGGCACGCCCTATCCATTGCCATTATCAGTTTAGTGTTCTCTTGTGTCAGTTACGAGGGTGGTTCCATAAGGTTCCGGCCTGACCAACTTTTAATACTAATAGAGACGAAACAAGTGTATCACTTTTCGACATAGTCACCCTTAACTTCGATGCACTTTTGCACCTTTCAACCAGCATTCTTATACCCTTGAAAAAATAGTCCGAAGTTTTGTCCGCAAAATGCTGGAAAACTGCCTCTTGCACCACACTATCGTTTTGAAATCTCCGTCCTCTGAGATCCCTCTTCAAGTTTGAAAACAGGAAGTAGTCACTCGGTGCCAAGTCTGGGCTGTAGGGTGGGTGGTGGATTTCTTCGAAGCCGCACTCCTTCAGTGCAGCCTTGGCAACAGAAGCCGTGCGGACAGGGGCATGTCCTGGGGCAACCGGATACATCGACTCAACCTGCCGCGCCTCTTTTCCTTGATGGCGCCTCGCAGTCGGTGCAGGAGTGAAACATAATAAGTCGCGTTCACTATGGTGTTGCTCTCTTTGAAGTCGATGAGGAGGATCCCGTGACAATCATAAAATATTGTTGCCATGATCTTCTTTGTGTATTTTGTGACCTTTGCTTTTCTTGGGGGTGCTTCTCCTGGTTTGTGCCATTCCATCGACTCCTTTTTCGAAAGGGGATCATAGTAGAGCACCATAGTCTCATCCCCTGTGACAATTGACTTCAATATTTCTTCTTCGTTCTCTTGACAGAGCTCCAAAAACTCTTTGGCACAGACGATGCACCGTTGCTTTTGAACTGACGAGAGAAGTCGTGGCACCCATCTCGCACTGACCTTTTTCATGTGAAGGCCCTCACCGATGATGCGAAAAACGGTTGTTTTGGAAAGCCCCAGCCTTTCTGAGATTTCCTTCACCTTCAGACGCCTGTCGCTCAGCACTTTCTCCTTGACAAGAGACAAATTTTCTTGTGTCACCACTTCCACTGGACAACCACCGTGTGGATCATCTTCAATGGACTCTCGCCCCAGTCGAAACTGCTTAGCCCAGTCCTTTACCGTTGTGTACGACGGAGAGGCTTCCCTGTACACGTCCAGTCGCGCTTTAATTTCTTTAGGCGAAAGTCCCAAAGCCTGGTGCAAACTTCTTGGTGCATTGGGCCTGACGATGTTATCGACGTTTCTCTAACATTTTAGACGGAACGGAGGACAATGAGCTGTGCGCAGTTAGCAACAAAGAACACAGTAGCGTAGAAAGTGACGATAAATAAATGGTATTGTGCATTGATTCCAACTGCTATTCTGCCTCCCAATCCCTGTTTACTTTTTTTCCAAATTCGTGTACCGTGAACTCGGGGGTTGTCTTATATTCGAGGTCATCTTAGATTCGAGAAAATACGGTATAAGGAAATAGAAAATTACCAAATTGCATTTTTGTGCTCATGGGGCTCCACTGAAACAGATGTCTTCCGTATGTCTCGCCTCTTTTTCTTAGTTATACAACTGATTCCTGACAACTGACAACGAATTCCTCTTATTAATTACGTATTGTGCGTAAAAAGTCCAAGCTTCGAAAACTGCCGTCGATTCTGAAGCCGTTCCAGAGCTGTTCAGCTGTTTTAGTTCCACTTCCAGATTTTGTGATGCCTTTGAAAAATCCGCATTTAAAAAGTGATTTCATTTGGCGTGCTGAAAATAAATCCGGATTTGATTTACTCGAATAAATTTAAATCCGGACTTGATTTGCATTTGATTTAAATGTTCTAAATGAATTAAATCTGTTTTGTCTCCTCAAATCCCCCACACTGTACGGAGGTAGTCGTCATGTGACTCATAGTCTTGCAGTGTAGCTTACTTGGATGTTTTACTTCAATAATGTTTTACTTCAGGCGTGACAGCTGGGAAGTGTGCCATTAAAGAAGAACCTCAAGAAGAATCTTCCAGTGAACATCCAATCGTAGAAGTCAAAACTGAACCTTACAATATTGCAATCTTGGCAAAACAGGACCAAATGGGACACCCCTGCGATTCAACAGCAGAAGGTAAATACAAAATGGTCTCGGAGATTTAGTCAACACCAAACTCAATAGCATGACATGGACAAAAAAGAAGGCATACAAGAGGAATGTAATTTTAGTTTTTTGACAGACAGACACTATCAGCTTTCCAGAGCATGTTCCGTTCTATGGAAGATTCTCAAAGTGACCAAAATAGACGTGGAGATTCTTCGTGAAATTTCATATTATGCTTACTCTTGAATGCCGGGGAATCTTTATCGAGTACGGAACTGTGAATTCTGCTTTTTCCACGGTAAAGGCAAATTGCTGTAGTTCAGACAGAAAATACTCTCTGTTAGCTCTTAGTGTGGAGGAACACGGTTACAACTCCAAAAACTTTTGTGACTTAGCGTAACAAGATACATTGTATGTACTTTCTTCTGAGAGGGAGGGACATTTGTCACTGACTATCAAATTGTACTTGCTAAGTGACTTCTCTGCATGTACAGAGTTTACTGTGACACAGAGGTACTTGACAGCAATGGACACCAAAGTAGGGGTCAGCATTTGCATTCCACTCCAGAATCCCAGAGAGTTGAGGGTTAGAGAGAGGAGTTAGAGGGTTGTTCCAGCACACAGATGGCCTGGTGGCCTTACTCGGTTGGCACATCTACGCTGTAAAGCAAGCTGACCCGATGCGAGGAAAGTCTATCTGTCTCGCGCATAAGCCGAGTCAAGCGCATGGTTTCTGCAAAATTCTGCGCAAAACATCATATTCTGCGTTTTTTCGTTCGAAAAATATTCGTAACTTTTAATATCCGCGACATAAAGAATTCGCATGATGTTATAGTGTATACAGAAAATATCAATCCATTCGATTAAATTCCCTGACATCATGAAAGAGTGCTCGTCAAAGTGAGCGACCTAAAGCTTGCGTATTGTGAAATTACACATTCTACAACATTGATCATAAATTGCAACACTTGTTCAAATTGTGATTAAACTCTTACCGCTGTGTGGTAGTCAACACTTCTCCTTAATGTGGATCGCTAAATTTTAGCAATTAATCCACAATCAAATATCTTGTATAGTATGTGTGAGTATATGCACAAGTTTTTAATCTACGTATATCTTTAGAAAAATGCAAGAAATAGTGTGCAGTTTTGATTTTGAAAATTTAAAGAAGAAAATTATCTTTAGTGTGGAATTTGCGTGTTACAACGTTATGAGCTAAAGACTTATAAAATTAAAGTATGGCCCTTCCATTTGTAGTGCCCAGATGCCATGACACTAAAATAATGTGATAGGTTTTCTGTATGGTTACGTGAAATCTCGAGTATATTTTGTGAATTGGATCTACGTTGATGTGTGACCTGCGCTGATCTGGTTATTATAATTAATATAACATATCCTCCATTGTGTTTATGCATAACACACATCTTCATTGTACATTGGTTAAGCACTTCTGATGGCTGTTGTGTGATCCGCTTCTCCCGAAATCTGATTGCCACTTGGAAATTATTTCATATACGTTTGTGTGCCGTGTGTTACGAAGACTACGTGATTAGAAACGTAGACTTGGCCTGTACGTCGTGCTCGTAAAATCTTTCGTTTGCATTGTGGCATCTGATAATAGATTCGCGAAGGCTTCGTATTATCTCCCAGGCAGTGAACCCCAATGCGATTGTAAAAGTTGTCGCGAACGACCCGCCGCAATCAGTTATCTTGCCTTATTTCCCGTTTTGCTATATCTTGGCCCCCACTGCAAGCCTTGGACGGCTCCTTTTTCCTACTCAAACAATGGACAACTGTGTTGACAAAAATATTTATTTATTTGTTCCGCACTCCAATCGGGTTGCTTGTCAAAGAGGTCTTTTCTTCTTTTACTAAGTCTGCGATATTGCAACTGATTGAGAAATATACATGCACTGTGGAATTTAATTCATGAAATATGATAAGTTTTCACATGAGATTAGTGATCCTTTATGTAATCATAGACCGATGTATCATGTCTCTAAATTTCAATGACCGATCTTTCTCCGGCAATTCTATCCATTCGTTTCCTTAGCGATCATTGTTCTCAGTCTAGCCATGCTAAATGTAAAGTGTTTTTCATTATGATGCGAAGAATTCATTATAATGATGACAAAGATTACAATTATTGTTTCACTTATACACTTGTTTATTTCGATAAATTACAGTTCTATTTCAAACTCTGAAGTTTTCGTTTGTTGTCTTCATTGATGACTTCCGAAGACATTAAATAGTTTATTCTGATTATTGGGCGCTTGAATCCAGCATTGATTAACACAGGCGCTATGTTGTCGCCGTGTTTGTATTGCTTCAACAACTTGCACTTTGTCGCGATGAACTTGCACAGTCTCTTATTGATGCTTCCTTTCTTTGTATGAAGGTTCTTGAATGGCGTACAAGAGAGTATTAGATGAAAATCGTCCGGTGGTCCACCGCAATTGATATGTTTGTTGAGTTTCAACAGGTGATGATACATCAGACCTTGCACGACAATATTGAACTTCTGTTGATTCGACATCGTTGCGGAGACTGGTAGAAGAAAATAATTGCGTTGCTGTGGTAGTGGAATACATCACGTGATAAGATTTTATGTACTTTCCATCTCAGATATGTGTAATTTCAACAAATCCGTAATGAATCGTGCGATATAGATCGCTTGTATATGATAATTTGATCCGACTGCTTTCTTGATGTACGCGATGCCCATTGCAATGATTACAATTACATCTGGTCTAGTGTATTTCAATTCTTCGTTGGCAAACCTCAAAAACTCCGCCATCAATCCCAATGGCCCTTCCAACGTTGATGTGCAGATATTTTTATAAGTATTGTAGATTCGGCATATAAATTCTTGCACCTTCAGTTCTGTACTTTGTACCATATCTCCGAATACGACCATGTCTAGGACGTATTGAAATGCAGCGATAATGAAATCGTTTCGCGGCTCCTCCTTTTCGAAGCAGTTTTTTATCACATCTTCCCATGACTTATGGTATCGAGTACAAAATCTGTCCATCTTTTCAATGTAGAGCAAAAATCTCTTCTGTTTTCAAGTGCACATCTACACTTAATTAAAAGCATATCTATGTTTATTTTATTGATTAAAATTTTATTGTCTGGTTTAGAATGCTATAATCTCCACCTGTCGTGAGAATTATTGTTTTGATTTGTTTCAAGTATTCACTCGTCCGATACTCTATGAGTTGTGAACTTACTGCCTGAAATAATTATTGTCTTGCATTTGCTTCAATTGTTCACTCGCATGGCATAAGTAAGTACCTCTAAGATTGGAATGCCTCATAACTCTGAGTTGCATTTCACATTTGATATTTCTGTGTGGTTCATTAGAAATTTCTGTTGCAAGATATTAAATTTGTTTCTCGTTTTTGATTGAGTATCGTTGCTACCAATTAATAATTTGGACTTTCTCTACATCTTCAATAACAATATCGCATCTCTACAAACTTAGCCGACTTGACAACCACTTTGACGAAAGATTTCCGTTTCAGGGAAAGGATGCGAAAAGATAGTGACCCCAGCGAGTGATATCGACATCTATTTACGCTGCACAATAAACTATATCGCCTTTGAACTCTCTCTTATCTGACCCCTAGAGTGTTCTGTTTGCTGGATGAAGGAATATAGCCCCCAACCCTTTTGAGTGATAAAGCATGTGCTGTGCTATGGTCACATAGATATAGACATAAAGTCTCCCGGCTTTGAGGAAAAGAGTGAAAACCGTGCATATTTCCTATGTCTTGGATACCTCCATCAAGGTTCGTAGTGTTTGTTAGAATGAAAATTGTATATTGATCGATTTTATGATGGTTCAATGATAGATTATTTTCCTCTGTTGATGTTTACGTGTCGCCGCGTGTTCCTCTGTTCTTCAGCGTTAAGTCTGTGCTATTTCACCATTGATAGATTGATTAGCTATTATTTCTCATTGTGTTGGATGGTGCGCAGGTTTTGGCTCTCTATTAATTGTAGCTGATGATTGTGTTGTTTCTCGTTATTTCCTTACGTCTATGCTGTTCACTTAGTAAGAAATTGTAAGTTAAATTGTAAGTAAGTAAGTTGAGTAATATGAAACTGAGATTCCCTATTGCGCTCGAAATGTTATGACAAATATTCACGCTATTGCAAAGATGGTTCTCACGTCTCAGACTTTTATAATACAATTTGTAATTTGATTGTAATCGTATTGATTAAGAATATCTTCTTTGTAGTGGTATAGATTTTATTTCCTCTTGTCGCTCGTGTTCCGTGGTCTTCCATACATCTATCGGCATCCGTCTTCAACAAATCATAGTAGATATCATTAGATCTGGTTGTTGGCTAGGAGCGGGCTATATGGTGAAGTTCATTTTTAACATGTCTATTTTCTGATGAGTTTGATTTTTTCTTCTAATTTACTGAATGATAGATTACTATGTTGTTTTGATTAGGAATATCTTCTTTGTATTGGTATAGATTTTATTTCCTCTTGTCGCTCGTGTTCCGTGGTGTTCCATACATCTATCGGCATCCGTCTTCAACAAATCATGCAGGTCAGATATCATTAGATCTGGTTGTTGGCTAGGAGTGCGCTATATGGTGAAGTTCATTTTTAACATGTCTATTTTCTGATGAGTTTGATTTTTTCTTCTAATTTACTGAATGATAGATTACTATGTTGTTTTGATTAGGAATATCTTCTTTGTATTGGTATAGATTTTATTTCCTCTTGTCGCTCGTGTTCCGTGGTGTTCCATACATCTATCGGCATCCGTCTTCAACAAATCATGCAGGTCAGATATCATTAGATCTGGTTGTTGGCTAGGAGTGCGCTATATGGTGAAGTTCATTTTTAACATGTCTATTTTCTGATGAGTTTGATTTTTTCTTCTAATTTACTGAATGATAGATTACTATGTTGTTTTGATTAGGAATATCTTCTTTGTATTGGTATAGATTTTATTTCCTCTTGTCGCTCGTGTTCCGTGGTGTTCCATACATCTATCGGCATCCGTCTTCAACAAATCATGCAGGTCAGATATCATTAGATCTGGTTGTTGGCTAGGAGTGCGCTATATGGTGAAGTTCATTTTTAACATGTCTATTTTCTGATGAGTTTGATTTTTTCCTCTAATTTACTGAATGATAGATTACTATGTTGTTTTGATTAGGAATATCTTCTTTGTATTGGTATAGATTTTATTTCCTCTTGTCGCTCGTGTTCCGTGGTGTTCCATACATCTATCGGCATCCGTCTTCAACAAATCATGCAGGTCAGATATCATTAGATCTGGTTGTTGGCTAGGAGTGCGCTATATGGTGAAGTTCATTTTTAACATGTCTATTTTCTGATGAGTTTGATTTTTTCTTCTAATTTACTGAATGATAGATTACTATGTTGTTTTGATTAGGAATATCTTCTTTGTATTGGTATAGATTTTATTTCCTCTTGTCGCTCGTGTTCCGTGGTGTTCCATACATCTATCGGCATCCGTCTTCAACAAATCATGCAGGTCAGATATCATTAGATCTGGTTGTTGGCTAGGAGTGCGCTATATGGTGAAGTTCATTTTTAACATGTCTATTTTCTGATGAGTTTGATTTTTTCTTCTAATTTACTGAATGATAGATTACTATGTTGTTTTGATTAGGAATATCTTCTTTGTATTGGTATAGATTTTATTTCCTCTTGTCGCTCGTGTTCCGTGGTGTTCCATACATCTATCGGCATCCGTCTTCAACAAATCATGCAGGTCAGATATCATTAGATCTGGTTGTTGGCTAGGAGTGCGCTATATGGTGAAGTTCATTTTTAACATGTCTATTTTCTGATGAGTTTGATTTTTTCTTCTAATTTACTGAATGATAGATTACTATGTTGTTTTGATTAGGAATATCTTCTTTGTATTGGTATAGATTTTATTTCCTCTTGTGTTCGTGTCGTTCTTTGTTGGCTAGGAGTGTGCTATGTGGTGAAGTGGAATATCTTCTTTGTAGTGGTATAGATTTTATTTCCTCTTGTGTTCGTGTCGTTCTGTTTGTTGGCTAGGAGTGTGCTATGTGGTGAAGTTCATTTTTAACATGTCTATTTTCTGATGAGTTTGATTTTTTCTTCTGATTTTCCTCTTGTGTTCGTGTCGTTCTTTGTTGGCTAGGAGCGTGCTATGTGGTGAAGTGGAATATCTTCTTTGTAGTGGTATAGATTTTATTTCCTCTTGTCGCTCGTGTTCCGTGGTGTTCCATACATCTATCGGCATCCGTCTTCAACAAATCATGCAGGTCAGATATCATTAGATCTGGTTGTTGGCTAGGAGTGCGCTATATGGTGAAGTTCATTTTTAACATGTCTATTTTCTGATGAGTTTGATTTTTTCTTCTAATTTACTGAATGATAGATTACTATGTTGTTTTGATTAGGAATATCTTCTTTGTATTGGTATAGATTTTATTTCCTCTTGTCGCTCGTGTTCCGTGGTGTTCCATACATCTATCGGCATCCGTCTTCAACAAATCATGCAGGTCAGATATCATTAGATCTGGTTGTTGGCTAGGAGTGCGCTATATGGTGAAGTTCATTTTTAACATGTCTATTTTCTGATGAGTTTGATTTTTTCTTCTAATTTACTGAATGATAGATTACTATGTTGTTTTGATTAGGAATATCTTCTTTGTATTGGTATAGATTTTATTTCCTCTTGTCGCTCGTGTTCCGTGGTGTTCCATACATCTATCGGCATCCGTCTTCAACAAATCATGCAGGTCAGATATCATTAGATCTGGTTGTTGGCTAGGAGTGCGCTATATGGTGAAGTTCATTTTTAACATGTCTATTTTCTGATGAGTTTGATTTTTTCTTCTAATTTACTGAATGATAGATTACTATGTTGTTTTGATTAGGAATATCTTCTTTGTATTGGTATAGATTTTATTTCCTCTTGTCGCTCGTGTTCCGTGGTGTTCCATACATCTATCGGCATCCGTCTTCAACAAATCATGCAGGTCAGATATCATTAGATCTGGTTGTTGGCTAGGAGTGCGCTATATGGTGAAGTTCATTTTTAACATGTCTATTTTCTGATGAGTTTGATTTTTTCTTCTAATTTACTGAATGATAGATTACTATGTTGTTTTGATTAGGAATATCTTCTTTGTATTGGTATAGATTTTATTTCCTCTTGTGTTCGTGTCGTTCTTTGTTGGCTAGGAGTGTGCTATGTGGTGAAGTGGAATATCTTCTTTGTAGTGGTATAGATTTTATTTCCTCTTGTGTTCGTGTCGTTCTGTTTGTTGGCTAGGAGTGTGCTATGTGGTGAAGTTCATTTTTAACATGTCTATTTTCTGATGAGTTTGATTTTTTCTTCTGATTTTCCTCTTGTGTTCGTGTCGTTCTTTGTTGGCTAGGAGCGTGCTATGTGGTGAAGTGGAATATCTTCTTTGTAGTGGTATAGATTTTATTTCGTCTTGTGTTCGTGTCGTTCTGTTTGTTGGCTAGGATCGTGCTGTGTGGTGAAGTTCGTTTTTAACATGTCTATTTCCTGATGAGTTTGATTTTTTCATTTTCTGAATGATTACTATGTTGTTTTGATTAACCAATGTAGTGGTATAGATTTTATTTCCTCTTGTGTTCGTGTCCCATAGTCCTCCAGAGTCTCCGCTGTTCACATTTAACTGCATACAACTATCAAAACTTCCCGCTATTGCACTGATGGTTCTCACGTATAGGAATATTAGACGTTTTATAATACAATTTGTAATTTTGATTGTAATCGTATTGATTAAGAATATCTTAAATGCGCTATCAATTCTGATTCATTGAAAACTTCCACTAATAAAAATATTGTGTTTGATTTGTGATACCTATTCAGTGCTAATGTATCATACCTGTAATAAGTATTGTTACGTGTATTGTGTTCCTTCTATTTCAGATTTTTGGCTAAGTTTTTCCCATTCACGCAGAGTCATAACATAATTCCTAATGACTTTAATAAATATATTTTCACATGTACTTTTGTGTATGGCTATCCTTTGCATGTAAACTGCACACCTGTTGTAGCTGTAAAAATTACGATTCAAGTCGAATCAGGCTGAAAAATGACAAAAGTCGGCGGCCCATGCTGAAAAATGAGGAAAGTCGGCGGCCCAGGCTGAAAAATGACGAAAGTCGGCGGCCCAGGTTGAAAAATGACGAAATTCGGCGGCCCAGGCTGAATGGTAAACGCGCACGCAGCCCACCGGCCACGCGACGCCCAAGTAGAAAAATTGTGAAAGAAGTCAGCCCAGGGTGAAGGGTAAGCACGCACGCAGCCTTCCGGTCACGCTCCGCCCACCACAGCAGCCCTCCACCCGAGCACCGCCCTGTTACAGGTGATGGTTTTTCGGTTGGGTTTTTCTCCTTCACCTGATTTGCATCACAATTCCCAGCACTATTGGCTTTAATAAATATATCTCAACTTGATTGGCATTAATAAATATATTTTTTCACTCGTACTTTTTGTGTATGACCCTTCTTTGCATGTTATAATCGCGCGGACAAGCCTCCGCACGCGCGCCGCGCAGGGAAAAAAACGCGCAGGGACGCGCCGCGCAGGGAAAAATACGCGCAGGGTTCAGGGGGTCCATGTTTCTAAATCTCATGGGGCTGGGTTCTATCCACCCCTTTACTACTTACAGAGGCCACATACTCATACACATGAAAGGGTACGTCCAATTAAAGGGCGACGGAAGCGAAAATAAGCTGCTGTTTGCCTCATATTACGATGTGTACCAAAACAATCCGGAACTCGACTTAGATTTGCGTATATTAGTTGAAATGCCGCCATAATCGCGATATAAAATTTGGACGCAGAGCACTCTGAGCCCGTGGTGAGCGTCGCAAACATAGCCGACCACGGAAGTGAAGCACATTGTCTCTCCTGTTCGAGTTCCTGAATTTCATTTCGCGGTTGTCTTACGATCGGAGGTTGATTTTCGCGACAAAAGAAAAAGAAAAAAAATTGTGCACGCTTGTGAAGCCTTTGCTGGCTGTGCTACAGCATGTTGCTGACTTCCTCTCAGGAGCGCGAGGATGTAGTGTTCTTTGCACGGACGACACACGGAGAGACAGCACAAGAACAACTGCGTCAAACATCGACTGACGTTTTTACAGAGACAACACTACTGAGGCTGGCCTCCAGATCCATCCGAAAGAAGGTGATCTCATTCTCTCTAGGGGTGAGAGTCTTGTTGCTTACATTGTTGACTGTCTTACCTTGCGTTCGGCCAGGTTATGTTCCAGAGCAAACACGCTCTACCAGTCTGTGGTTGTTTCCGTGGCCGTATTGGCCATCGGCGCTCGACTGGCAGTCGGGAGATGCGAAGTTCAGGTTCCGCCGATGTCAGACTTCTTTGATGACTGTCATATTGTGACGACGATAACGACGACTCATGCCACGCGACTCATGTCTCATGCATTCTCATTCTGTTCATTAAATCATTACCTTCACCATGCTGTGCTGCCCGTATCATTTGGTGGAGGTGCTGGCTTGCTTCCCCTCAGACACCCCTACAAGACCATCTACAAGACCTTCGTGTACTATTGCTGCGCCTCTGGCCCCAACGCTGCTGTGATGGTCGTTAACGCCCCAGCCCGCCCAGATGACGCGACAGACGAGACGAGACCAGACGATCCCCAGCCCCGTAAATAAACGACGTCCACGACAGCAGCATGGCAAGGCATGGCAAGCGGACCGGAGGCACCGGGCTACTGCGGGCAGCACAGCGTCACCTTATCTTTCGTCTGCTGACATCCACATCTACCTCCACGAACAATCCGAAACTCATCATCTCCCTCATCGCTCATCAACATTGACCATCGTGGCCAGGAGGTCACGACAACGGGACGGGGGGGTGTTGTGACGACGATAACGACGACTCATGCCACGCGACTCATGTCTCATGCATTCTCATTCTGTTCCTTAAATCATTACCATCACCACGCTGTGCTGCCCGTATCAATATTTCAATTGTTTTCGAAAGAGAGGAATCTTATTCTCGCCGCGAATCCGTCTACGTCTGCTTGCAGACGGGTGAAACGAGACAAGTAGTGCGCAGACATATTGTCGACGAATCGAACATCTTCAGGCTTTATTCGGAATTCGCCGTGTTTATCCCGTTCACCGGGCAGCCGCACATGGAGCTCGAGAGATATTTGACATCACGCGCCCCTCAGATTTTCCCGCAATGCTTTGCGGCAGCGGGCTCGCTCCATGGGTGATCGTGTCGGGTGGGCGGCCCAGCGCGCTTGTAATCGTCAAAAATATGCCCATCCTTTAGAGCGTACTCGCAAAATACTAGTGGCACCATAATTCTACGTAAGATTTTCATCTCATTCGGACCCTTTTTTTAAGATGGACAAATTTCGCTTCCGTTGTCTTTTAAGTGACAGTTCTCGTCAGTCACATGTCCCCAATCCGGAGACACGAAGAAGCATGTGGTAATGCACAAAAAGGAAATGCTGTACAGATGCTGTCCGTATCTCATCACATTCTGTTTCTGTTGGATGTTTTAAAACTCTCACGCATGAACAGACTGAGGCTGAAAAAGAGTTGCATTGGAGGTCGGTTCGGTGGTGATGCGTGGGAAATGTAAAGAAAACCAGTGATAATGTGGCGCATAATCGGATACGTGGAAGCCAAATGATGCGTTTTCTTTCGGGGAGTA
The DNA here is from genome assembly GCF_037126465.1 of Ornithodoros turicata. Classification (NCBI taxonomy): domain Eukaryota; kingdom Metazoa; phylum Arthropoda; class Arachnida; order Ixodida; family Argasidae; genus Ornithodoros; species Ornithodoros turicata. Next base: position 2,119,614 of record NC_088209.1, on the reverse strand, counting down.
CTTAATGCAGTTTTTAAATAAACAGTTACTCCTTCTCGATATAAGTCGTCAGCGGCACTTCATTTCGAAACATGATCAGTGTGCAACTGAAAGTGTTATGGAAATCATTGGTCGGATCTGTAATCCTACTGTGCGCGGCGATGCCAGGCTAGGGGGTTGTCCTGCAACCTTTAAATTATCTCTGAGGATTTACGTAGTTGTTCTAAGCCACCATGTCGGCCATTTCTTAGAACGTTTTTTCGCATGAAGGCTGAGTGAAAATGTTCGAGAGGTGCCGTGGTCCCCAGTCGTTCCTGAAAGTCGACACGCGCAAAAGCAGACCATTTCTGTATGGTGTCACAGGCTTCCCGCAGGGCGACGTCGCCATTCTCATTGTTCCCCATGCAGGTTGGGGCATGCTCTGCAATCTTTATGACTTTAATTCGGCTATTTAATAGCTGTGGCATGCTTTGTCGGGTAAATTTGCAGTATCCCATTTTGTACAAAGAGCAATCCAATGATACACTTCATGAGAGGGGCTACAAGACAGTCCCTTTAAATATACAGTGAAACATTAACGTGTACCTGGCGGGGACGCGAAAGAACTACACACTAAGCGGTAGTACGGCTTAACCAAAAACTCAAAATACAGGTCCACGTACCTGCCTAATGGAAGAAAAATGGAACATGTTTGGCAAAATGAAGATAGATATCACCATTTATTCACTTTGCAACACGATAGTTCGCTGTTTTCGCTTCGTGCCGAGGCGGCCTTGCAGCAATGATCACGGCTTCAAATCCATATTATCCACCAATCCACCAATATTATTGGCGAGCTGTTCACAACATCCGCGTTTTCTGACAAACTGATTGATGGTATGGATGATGCCCATTTTCTCATTGATGTTCAGGACGCCGTGGGTGGCGCTGCCCCACAAGCCAACACACGTGACCAACAAGTGAGAAACAAAACTATAGGAGGGGCAGGAGGTTCGTGACCTACTTGCCCTCCACTCTGTGGGAGGACGACCTCTCCTCCTCGCAGGAGTGACGTATCGGCCTTGCCCCTGCTCTGGAGGAGCCACATGCTTCCAAATCTTCGTTCTTGGTAGGAGGAGCTAGTTTTTTTTTTTTTTTTTTTTTTTCTGCACGGTCTGTTTCAGGACGAAAAGTGCGCATTAACCGATACTGAGCCTGCGAGCAGCTACGGCTTAAGCGGGTAGCAAATACATTGGTTTCAGTGAGAGTTGCGACAGGGATTCAGCGCAACTACTGCTTAAGCGGAATTACGGGTTAAGCGCGTATGTATTAACGAGGTTCTACTGTACATTATGTTGCAATTATCTTGCCAATCATGTTTAAATTGTGCCCCGTGTCGATATCTAGGCAAAAAGAATGTGTATTGTCGTCCTTGTTAGGCCTAGTAAAGACAACAATCGTGAGCAAATAGGAAGAAAAAAGCAATGGATGGCTAAAAATATGCCTTTTATAACAGACTTTTATTCATGTACACGGACTTGCCCGTTCTTGACTCAACCTTGTTCTGTCTTGCACTTGAAATGCATATAGTACCAGGATTTCTGTGATACTTGGAGTCTGTTCCAACACTCGGTTCTGCGGCCTGTCATTTCTGCTAGCAAGCACTCCTGACGACTTCTGCTGTTCTGCGTCTTCCTGACATGCCTGCCTACATCCACACGTCGCTGATAATAGGGGACGCAGAATCTGTTATGTTGGGACGCTGTCTGGGAATATCTTATTCAATGTGATCCAACCCTTGTTTCCCCAAAATGTCAGCACCCAGTGAACACAGGCAGAGGTGGGCAAATGCCCTCACAATCTTTGCCTTCACCTCAGTTTTCGTCCCAGATGTTTTCCATACGTCACTTTACCTCTCAGCAAATACCGCGGGGAGTCATAAAGGGATTATTTGCTGGGGCGGACGCGCATAGCATGACCACAAACATGATACTATAAGGGTTTTCCAATAATCGTCAATTAGAGATGCACTTGTACTGGTACGGCCTCTGAATGTCCCATTTCCGAAATTTCAGGAGCAAGAGAAAGCACAGCTTTGCTCCACGTAAAGCCCAGAGGTACTTGTGATCAAGAATCTTCAGGTTGCACTTCTTTAAAGACACCCTTCAAGATAAGCACAATAACTGCTGAACCACAGTTTGACAACTGTGTGAGTCACAGACCACAGAGACCACAGTTTGAGTCATTAGAAACGGTGGAGCCACTGAACAACTTGAGACCAGAACAAGCCATGTGCACTTGGGTACACGTCAAAAGACAGCCCGAAACACCACATATTTGCACAGTGTCACAATGAGACTGAAATGTGTTCCACTACTCAGATTGGAGAGAAGGGTATTGGGCGCGTCATCTGTTCCTTCTCACACACGTTTGCCAGTTCTTGATCCAATCTTTTTATGTTTCATAGTGAAAATGCGTATAATACTGGCAGTCTGTGCCAAGAGTCGGTTCTGCCGGCCAATCACTTCTGCTGTTCTGAGTCTTCCCGACATGCCCCTCTCCATCCAGATGTCGCCGGTAAAAGTGGACACATAATTCGTTATGTTGGCACGTCGTCAGGGAATATCCTATTCAACCCAACGCAATCCCATCCAGTTTCTCGAAAATGTCGGCACCCAGTGAATACAGGCAGAGGTGGGCAAGTGTCCTCACGATCTTTGCCTTCACCTCAATTTTCGTCCCAGATGTTTTTCTTCACCTCATCTCAACTCATTTTTGGGGAATTCGTTCCTCACCTCACTTTACCTCACAGCAAATACCGGAGGGGGCACAAGGGGGATTATATGCCGTGTCGGACGCGCACAGCGCGACCGCAAACGTGGCGCCATAAAATTTTTCTAATAATCGTCAATAAGAGATGCACCTGCACTGGTAAGCCCTCTTAATGTCCGATTTTCGAAATTTCAGGACCAAGAGAAAGCACTGGTTTGATCAACGTAAAGGTCCAGCCCAGAGGCACTTCTGATCAAGAATCTTCAGGTTGCACTTCCTCAGAGGCACAGTTCAAGGTCAGCACAATAACCACACAATTCAAGAACACTTCACTAGTCGTTACGAACGGTCGACCGACGGAGCGACCTCCAGACCTGAGCAAGCCATGTGTACTTGCAAACACGTCGAAAGACAGCCCGAAACACCACATGTTTGCACAGTATCACAGTGAGTCTGAAGAGCGTCCCACTACTACTCCACCGGATGCTCAGATGGGAGAGAAGGGTATTGGGTGCGACATCTGTTCCTCTGTTCCTGGGTTCTCGCGGTCTGGCAGTGACGAGAACCACGTGTCGAAGCATACAGACAAGAAGCCATGCAAGTCCAATCTCTGTTCTGCGCAATTCCGCCAGAGCACGAGCCTGAGGTGTCTGAAGCGAACACATACGGGAAAGAAGCCGCGCAAGAGTGATCTCGGCATTGCGAAGTTCAGCCAGATTGCGCGCCTGCGGCTTCGCAAGCGAGCACACGCGGACGAAAACCGATACAAGTGCGATGTCTGCCCTGCGCAGTTCAGCCGGAGCGGTCACCTACTGTATCACAGGCGGACACACACGGGCGAGAAGCCATATAAGTGCGATGTCTGCGCGGCAGGGTTCAGCCAGGGTGGGAACCTAGAGCGTCACAGGAGGACACACACGGGCGAGAAGCCGTACAAGTGCGATGTCTGCCCTGCACAGTTCAGAACGAGTGCCCACCTACAGTATCACCGGCGGACACACACAGGCGAGAAGCCATACAAGTGCGATGTCTGCCCTGCAGGGTTCAGCAGGAGCGGGATCCTACAGCAGCACAAGCGGACACACTCGGGCGAGAAGCCATACAAATGCGATGTCTGCCCGGCAGATTTCAGCAACAGCAGGCACCTACAGCGTCACAAGTGGACGCACACGGGTGAGGAGCCATATAAGTGCGATGTCTGCCCTGCGGAGTTCAGCAGGAGCGGGAACCTACAGCAGCACAAACGGACACATACGGGCGAGAAGCCATACAAGTGCGATGTCTGCGCGGCAAGGTTCAGCCAGAGTGGGAACCTACAGCGTCACAGGCGGACACACACACGCGAGAAGCCATACAAATGCGATGTCTGCCCGGCAGATTTCAGCAAGACCGGGCACCTACAGCGTCACAAGTGGACACACACAGGCGAGGAACTATATAAGTGCGATGTCTGCCCTGCGGAGTTCAGTCAGAGACGGAACCTACTGCTGCACAAGCGGACGCACACGGGCGAGAAGCCATACAAATGCGATGTCTGCCCCGCGGAGTTCAGGCAGAGTGGTCACATGCAGCGTCACAAGCGGATACACACACACACGGACGGGCGAGAAGCCGTACAAGTGTGATGGTATGCCCTGTGGTTCAGCCTAAGTGGGCACCTACAGAATCCTTGGCGGGGACACACGGACGAGAAGCCACACGAGCCTGTTTTATCCATATCTCGGCATTTTGGGCCGCGGAACTCGCGATCACAGTTATCTGATAAATAAGGCTTGAGCTCAGGCTACAAACTCATGTGAAAGTCAGTATGGCATATCCTTGAGCTCGGCCATGACGCATATTAGCGCACTCACAGGATAACATTACATTTGCGACAAAAGCATGGGTAATTTTGCCGATGTCTGGTCACAAGTGTGGTGTTATCTTGTGAGTGCGCTAATATGCAGCATGTACGAATATAGCGGTAGGCCACGTGAGTCGCATGGTTTATGGCGTCGAGCTCATGGCTTATCAGATAATTGTGGTCGTGAGTACCACAGTGATGCTGTGCTATGGTCTTATCACAAGTGGATAGACACAGGCGAGAAGCCATACAAGTGCGATGTTTGTCTGCCGAGTTCAGCAAGAGCACGAAGCTGTGGAACCACAAGTGCAGACACGAGGGCGAGAAGCCATGCAAGTGCGATGTCTCTCCTGCAGACTTCAGCCGGAACACGAGTATGTCGTGTCACAAGCGATAACGCACGTCTAAGAAGCCGTAACGAGTGCAAACTCTGTCTTGCAAAGTCCAGCCATGGTACAAAAATTACAGCACCAAGTGCAGGGGAGATGGCATACACAAGTGCCATTCATGCCGCGCAGAGTTCAGCCAGAACACAAATCTGAATATCGTAAGTGCGCACACATGGGCGAGAAGTCGTACAGGGGCGAGTTCTGTCCTGCAGGGTCGCCCCCCAGGACGACTTGCGATGTCACAAGCAGACACATATGACAGAGGATCCCTACAAGTGGGATGTGCGTCTTGCAGAATTCAGCCACAGCGTGGGCCTGTGGCATCACAAGTAGACACAGACAGATATGCGAAACCATTCAGAAGCGTTCTCTATTCTGCAAACTTGGCATAGCAAGCACATGAAGCATTACATTTGGACGTACATGAATGTGAAACCATATAAATGCGACCCCTGTCCTGCAGAGTCCAGCCACAGGACGAGCAGACACCAGCCGGAGAGCTGGTAAAGCACAATATAGTTCAGCCAGAGCAGGAACTATGGCCTGACATGTAGCCATGAGACACTTTGGATTGAGACATTGCATGTGCAGGGGCGTACTTGTACTTATGAAAGAGTCAATCGAACACATTAAACTTTTTGCACCCTTTTGAGTGTAAGGTGGGTGTACCATAACTGTCATCCCTTTGAGTGTAAAAGTTTGTAGGTGTAATGATATACACCTACCTTTCCGGGTGTATTTCTCACCACCTTCAAATTTTTACACTTCAAAGGATGCGAGTTATGGTACACCCACATTATACCTCTGGAAGGGTGTTACATCTACTTTCCGGGTGTGAGGCTTGTTGGTCTACACTCGTAATTGGACGATACCTTAACTCATTCAATTTTTGTTGTAAATCAACACCCTTAAGAGGGAATACCAGCTCCAAAGGCCCCATGTATTTTCTATGGAACACGTTTCGTCCTCAATCTCTGTTAATATTCGACGGACTTTCACCCGGTTTGTTTTCTACGATAGCTCGTCCAACGCTGCATTTGAGCTTCATTACCAATTTTTTATTTCCGCTCATGCCATTTTTCTATGCGTTGCGGAGGCACGGGAAAATTGAATGCAAATTTGAAGCGTTCTTGTCAAAATCCAAGAAGAAAAATCAAAAATCCATAATGAAACTCGGATGCAGAAACCTTTGCAGTATTTTGATACCATGCTCATTGAAATCCGGTCACCCGTTCTCAAGATTAAGGGCAAAATACAGAGGTACATAGAGCCGTGCGAAATGGTCCTGTCTTCCCCATGTACGGTAGAGCAGCGGATTAGAAGGTAGAAGTACCACTCCGCGTAAGGAAACCCCCGTATTCCAAACACCTATCATTCTAATGAAACAAGGGAAAGGGTGCAGGCTAGCTGGTATACATTCATGAAGAAGACCGAGAGACACGGACACAGAAGATACCTATCCTTCCTTCTCGCGCTGTGAGTCAGAAGGGGTCAGAAGCCCATAGTGGAAGGCCCACTTGGTGCCTTCAAAGGGGATTAACTGATGGCAAAGGTCGATAATACGGTACCTTGGTAGGCTTGTAGAGGGCGGTGGTCTTCCTCTACATTTGGTGACCCGAACAACGAACACCATGTTCGGCGTAATTCGGCCACTCAACATCCTAAATTTTTCGTCGGCAAACCAGCAGCGAACCACCCTCTAGCAGGCAAGGCGCACCGGGACCACTGTTCCACCGGGGACCCGCAGGGAGACTACAGTACGCTGACTTTCCGGCCTCCACCTGCTTCATGATGGACCTCCCCGGCACTTCTCTGGCGGCAACCGGCATTCACGCTGTCGTACCGGTCGCGGTACTGTCGCCCACTCAGCAACGCACTCACCCAGCAACAATCAGCACTCAACAACCCAATCACTCAGCAACAATCAACGCTCGGCAGCAATCTCTCAGCAAGCACTCAGCGCAGTCAACAAGAGCTCAACGCACTCAGCAGACAATCAGCAACCACTCAAGCATTCAACCAATCGGCATTCACATCTCATCACTGGAACCCACCCGGACCGCAGCGCTCTTGTTCCCACCATCCCGCTGCTGCCATGAACAGCCACAATCGCAAGCCGTGTCTCCAATCGTCCACCATCCACGAGTCGTCCTCATTCTCCTCTTCATGGTATCGACGCAGACCTCAACCGCATGCACCGCTCCGCGTCTGAGGGGGGGAGTGATGTGGCGGCCCGTGGAAGACGACGACGACGCGCCTCTGCTGCCGCGCGCTACTGCGCCTAGCAGCCAGTTCTACCGGCACCGTCCTAGCGTGAGGCCACGTCCATCTGCCCGCTGGGACATTCCATCATCGCCGGCCAGGACTCATGTAGAGGAACACCACCTCCTCTACAGGCTTTCCGAAGTGAAAACTGGTAGCAGACGTTTGGTCGGGGACGTCTCCATCCACGAAGGAAACTAAAAAGGAGCTTACATGGTGTATGTATTGTCAATTTCGCTTTTGGTAGCGGAAAAGACAAAATAAAGCAGATGAAAAACTGAAAACATAAAAGGTTATTTAGAGATTCCCGTAAAGATTACAATAATCCGTCTGTTGTCAGTAATACTTGTTCAATAAAAACCGATATATGTATGACATGTGACACTTGCCTCATAACAGAGATTCGTGTCCACTTTTAACGAATGATTTCTTGTTATCTTGCTTATGCGCCAAGAAAACCTGAATCATCATCATCATTTCTTGTTATCTTTCGGCAGAAGCTGTATGCGAACGTTTCACGAGTATTTATACAAATTAGAAGCGTACGTATATTGATGAAAGTATTGATGTATTGATGACGCAAGATGAAAGTTTCGATGAAGGTTAAAGCATAAAATGCTCAAGATCAAGGTAGAACGGCAACAGAAGGTGAACAAGAGATAACTGATGTTCTGAGGCTGGAACAACATAGAAAGGACAAACACATACAAAGCCTCAAACCTAAGAAATTAACGATGAAAGAAGGAAGTCACTGAAAAGGTTAGCCAGCTGTAGGACTCGAACCCACATCTTCTGGATTGCCGGTCCAGGGCTCTACTAATTGAGCTAAGCTAACACACCTTCTCAGCGACTTCCAAGGGTGCGCCATCTGAAGGGACAAACCAGCCACTCTCTCTCTCTCTCTCATCCTCCTTTCAGTCTTACATTTTTGCTCACTATTACACACATCCATACGACGGGATCGACTCAAGCGGCAACTGTTGAACAAGAGAGAACTGATGTTCTGAGGCTGGAACAACATAGAAAAGACAAATACATACAAAGCCTCATGAGCAGTGTATGAATGTGTGTATGAGTGAGCAGCAGCGAAAGGAGGATGAGAGAGAGAGTGGCTGGTTTGTCCCTTCGGATGACGCACCCTTGGAAGTCGCTGGGGGGAGGGAGGGGGGGGGGTGTTAGCTTAGCTCAATTGGTAGAGCCCTGGACCGGCAATCCAGAAGATGTGGATTCGAGCCAGCTACAGCTGGCTAACCTTTTCAGTGACTTTCTCCTTTCATCGTTAATTTCTTCTTTCAACAGAAGGTGGTTTTGTGACAAATTTACAAGTAGTGTCACGTCAGGAATCGTGTCACATGACTCTATAAGAAAATGACTCTACGGGGAAATTTTGGCTTTCCTCTGGCACATTGGTTAGCCACCTTCGAAAATATATTTGTGTTCATATTTAACTGAAGTAAATTTGATTTCTTGAATTGAACTTTGCCGTGAACTTTGCCGCGTCGCGTGGCTCTCTTTTACACGGCGTTCCTTACGCAAAGGTTATAGCACAGAGGTGAACGCCACATTCCCAGAGCACCAAAAGACTTTGACCTGTCTTGTTGTGTACAAGTCCATCCTCGAAGCAGCCCCATACCAGAACCAAGTTGTAAGGAAGATCGAATGTCGAAACCGTATTCTGCGTAATTATAGCGGCCGACTCAGGGAATATTGTTTTGACAAACGGCGGGTGCCCCATTTACCATGAAGAACCTCCTGGGTAAGAACATTACTCGTCTTAGGGCTGGTGTCTATAAATCTATCAAATTTTGCAAAGAAGAGACAGCACTCCCTTCGACAAAGGACTCAAAATCTGGTTGCGGACATAAGGAATGGCCCATGGCATGTCTTTGGTGACCATCGAAGTTGTGCAAATTACTTCTGCAATGGTCCAAAGGACGGGGAGAAAAACCATGTGCCCGACCACCGTAAATGTGGGCTCTTCAATGAAATTCTTGCTGCAGCCAATCGTGTTGTAAACAATGCGACGAGCTTGATTCTCGATGTTCACAACAACGCCGCTGAACATTTCAATTCTGTTGTTGCTAAGTACATCGGCGGCAAGAGAATCAACCATACTCAGAAGCGTTCGTATGGAACCCTGGCATTAGGCGCTGTCGTCGCATTCAACGCTCGACAGTATCACCGTTCTCTTCACGAGGCGGTGTACAGCACCAGTCCAGGAAAGTTCACAAAGTGCACGCTCAAGCACCGTATAGGCCTTGCGCCTCACCTGTAGGTGGCGGTAGCGCTGGGCCATCTTGCGGCGGAAAAAAGCAACTCGTGGGGGAGTTGGGCCACGTGGTTTCGTTTTCGTCGGGCTTGTGCGATGGGGGGACTGTCAAGCGGAGTTGCGATTTTTTTTTTAAATACTGGGTACTGACAGGCACTTTCGGAAGTCAGTGCTGGTTAAGGGTCTTCGGCTGCATAAAAGCAAGCATGTTTCGGACGTGTCAGCGACGTGGACAGCTGATTCGTGCGCAGTAACCGGCAAGTGCCTACCACAGACAAGTCTGTCGAAGGCATCTTACAATGTGAACATACAAGTTGATGTGCATCTCATTGTTAAGTAATTTCATCCTCAAGCTTTCTGTGATTTTCCGGAACTCGGTTACGTCATGTCAGCACATGAACAGCAGTTCTATTTTTTCAATGTGGAGGCGAAACTCTCCTGTCTTTTGGCAATAATCTTTCATTGCTTTTGGCTATATTTCATTTTGAATAATGGTGTGTCCTGTTCATACGGTGAGCGTGACCGTTTTGTGATTGCTATACCACCTTATTTTCCAACATATGAATAATCGGGACACAATGCAGTTGAAGGGCAGGCCGCCTCGGAAAGTGCAAACATATCGCAGCATTGTGTCATCATGTGAATCTTGAGGAGCCATCATCATGTACCTCTTCTGCAAGAAAATGGGGTGTACCATTGGCAAAAGAGACATCCCTGTATAGTAAGGGGGCACGGGTTGAGTGCCTTGTTCAAGTGAGCACTGCAGCAATTGAAAACCAAGTGCCATGCCAACCAGCAGTTGTTGACACAATTTCCCTCCTGCATGACGTACCCGTGCCAATATTTTCAGTGCAGAGTACCTTTACAACAATGTTGGAAGCAGAGTGTTGGAGACTACACATCAGAATTGTTGTGGACGACCAAGAATGCACACAGATTCAGGAAATGACATGCGAGCAATCTAACCCTATACTCTTTGGCATGTTTTTAGGAAAGGAAGGCTATCAAGCTCTATTGCTCACTACATTAAAGTATGTAAAGGTCACAAGTGTGAACGTGTAAAAAGAATGTTCTACCGAAAGCAATTTCAAAGCAAACCCACAATGTATGGTATACTGAACGAAGATGTTGCACGGATAGAGTTCGAGAAACTACAGGGTGTCCTGGTCACAAGAACCGGTCTTGTAACAATGCTTCATCAACCATGGCTATGCGGGTCTCCAGATGGACGGTGATGAATGGTGACGAAGTAAAACTACTGGAAATGAAGTACCCATATTCAAGACGAAATGACATTATTGTGGATTTTAAAGCAAAAATATGCTTCGTGAACTATCTGTACTTTGACAGGAACAAACTGAAGCTCAGACAGTCCAGCTGCTACTACACGCAGATACAATTTTTGTACTTCACGTGCCTGAATAATGCTCGCTGCACGTATTGATTGCTAGTGATGAGCAATCCAGTTCACTTTGGTGAACTCGTTCGTACAGTTCAGTTTGGTTCACTGAACCGTTCAAGAGATTCGTTCTTTCGTTCATCTTTCCGTGACGTCATAACATCATGTGACCGATCTCAACGGCGAACCGACATCTACTTATGTGCAGCGTTGTAGGTTGTAGACAGTACTGAGTAAGTTCTGTTTTGTGGGCGAGTGTGTTCCATGATGGGGGGGAGGGGGTGTTCGTACAACACATTAGCGCGTTAAATCTGACAGTCACCTGCCGGCCATATTGGTCATATGTTGCGATAAGCGAATGCATGTATGGGACCGTCTTTCGCTGTCATGAAGAAAATAAGCAATTCATTCTGCCGCACTGTAATTCTCTCGTAGTTTACATTTTCTTCAGTCCACTTTCCGCTTGCTTCCGCCTCTCGGCAGGGCTTTCTTTGGTCACGCAAATTCACTTTCATAGTTATTTTTTGGTCCCCTTCATAGTAGGTCCATTCTTTTCGCCTGCACCCCGGCCCTGAACTAGTTCAAGCAGTGCAACCCTCTCACATTCTTTTCGCCATGGACCTCTCATGTATTTAAGAACTAGTGATGGACCTGTGCAGCACGTTTCTTTCGAAAAGAATGAACTTAGTCTACGGGAAACAGCGAGACTCACTGCGACCTGTTAGAATAAGATCGAAGAAGAAGATATCGAAGAAGAATAAGTAAGAATCAAAAGCCACCCACGATCGAGCTTACTTCCGCTCGAGGTAGTGCCGGTGCGGGCGCCATCTGTCGGCATTCCTCTGAAGCTTGAATATGACAGGCCACGAGCTCAATTGGCCACACTGAGAGCTTACCGGTTTGCGATTGGCCAAGCCCCACGATCTGGGATGAATCGGAGAGCACTGAAGGCGAGTCGCAAAGCCGGGGATCGAAGAACGATAGGGAACTCAACTGAATCGAAGGAATAGGAGAACGAGGAGAACCGTTCACTCGCGAGCTGAATCGAAGAGCAATGGAATCGTTTGCTCTCAAACGGCGCACTGTTTCTTCGGTTCTCCGCGACTCGCGTTGTGGCGTTCTTGGTGGTCTCCTTTGGAATCTTAGCGTTGGTTCACTACTGCACGGCGCTGCGTTCTCCGCGACTCGCAGCGTTGTTCTTGCTGGTCTCCTTTGGAATCTTAGCGTTGGTTCACTACGGCGCGTTGATATCGAGCTTTGTGGCGGAAGTCGTATGGGTGGAAGTATTCAGAATCAAAAACGTGTTTTCTGATTTTTTGTTTATGATCGGCTCGCTATACGTATCGCTGGTAGTGATCTGCACTCGATAAATCCAAGTTATTTGTCAGGTATACATGAAAATGCCCTTTCTGGCAATATGTGAGATGGCGGACATGTTTTTCATGTACGTATTTGATGATCAGTACTTAGAAATCTTAAACCAGTCCCCTGGTGCCTGCCTACTTCGAATTTGGCGCCTCAGTGGCTACGGTAGAGGCTCCGCATAAAAAACTAGTAGTGATAAGGGTCACATGACCCACTAGCGTCAATGATTCGCGAACGAATCTTCGAACGAGTCCCTAACCTTGTGTTCACACGAGTCAGTTTTCTGCCGGCTGACGCTCAGGCGGCAGGGAACGTCACTGCTCTCTGGTGCCACGTGACCGGCGCTCTTCGCCACGTCACCACTTTGTGATCTCCGGAGCGGCACTCGAAGGCAGCCGGATATTTTGTCCTCCCGGCACAGATTCTGACGACCGACGGCGTGTGCTGCCGGCAGAAGGAGAAGGTGACGCAACGGATACTTATCGCGCTTGTTTTTTATTTCATCAGGATTGCTCTGCATGTGTCCCATACAACGGCATTCACTGTACTATGGCCAATTCCGAATTGGAACGCCAACAATGCTTGACTTTACCGCGAAAGTGGTGCAACGACACACCGGCGCAGCAGCTTCGGAACAATTATGCATAGATAGCATAGGAAGCTTTTTCTCTACGTGAGGCGAAACAGACACGGGATACAAAGCATGAATTTTATAAACGCGGATATTTCTTTCGCTTGACAAACGTTGACTACAACAACAACAACTTTATTTTCGACCTTGGAGAATGGGGAGTTTCATCACCGCAGGCGATACTCTACCCCATTGCTGGTTGGGATGTGGGGAATAAAATAACGAGCCCTTTCACAATAGCGATCGAAGTCCGATGGTGTCCAGAAATGTCAGAAGAGCTTTGAGCGCAGAGGGTTGCTGGGCTGGATTGGGCCAGGGACCAAGCAATTTCGATAGTGAGAAAGGGCGAGAGTCGAGCTGACGAAGAGACTCGGAGAGTGTGGTTCGGGAAGGTTGGTAGTGAGGGCAATGAAGAAGAATATGCTCCAGATCCTCAAGAGCACCACAGTGGCAGCAGGTCGGAGAGTCAACTTGTCTCAAGCGGTAACGCCACTGAGCTGTAAAGGCCACATCGAGGCGCATTCGGTGGATTAATGCAGCATCTTGACGAGGGGTGTTTCGTGGCATGCGGAAAGCGAGCGTTGGATCAACTCTGCTCAACATAGAGGGAGGAAGAATGTCGGTTGCCCGTTGGCGGGAAGCCAGGGGTGTCACTAGGCGTCGCAGAATTCAACGGCGGTCTCCTCTCAGCAGAACAATACGGGTCCGTTTCCGATACGAGAGTGCTGCTTCTGCGGTGCTGTCGGCCTGCTCGTTCCCCACGCCTCCACAATGGGCTGGAACCCGCTGGAGAACTAGCCTGCGGCGTAGATAGTGTGGTACATCTATGACTAGGGGTGCGGATGGGCCTCGTATGCCGGAATTTTCAATTGCTTGAAGTGAAGATTTGGAGTCTGTAAAGACTGCCAATTCCCGGGGTGTAAAATCAGATATGTGTTGTAGAAAGAAAAGGATGGCATAGAGTTCCGCAGCTGTGGAGGAGGTTGGATGTGAAAGGCGTCTTCCGTGCACGACGCCTTCGGATGAAATGACGAATGCTGAGGCGGACTTGTTGTTTCGGGATGCGCCATCGGTATATGCTGCCGTAAACGTAGAAAACTTCTCGTCTACCAGAGCATGAAAATGGGCTCGGAGGACTTGAAGGGGGACCTGATCTCTTCTTTCCAGAAGGTTTGGGAGGCGTACAAAAGTGGGCGGTACCGGTAGAGACCAGGGGGCTTCCGGCGGTATAGTGTCCTTAGTTATAAAGCCAGTGAGAGTCTGGCGTGTCCTCTGTGCTACTCGATAGAAGTCGCTTTCAGGGCGGTATCGAATTTTCCTGAGGAGCGGGTGGCGGAGAATGTGAGCACGCAAACGGAGGTAGTGCCGAGCCGTTTCCCGTTGACGGAGAACCTCAATCGGGAGCTCACCAGCTTCAGCCAGTACTTGCCGTGTTTCAGCCATTCTTGGAACTCCCAGGCATCGACGAAGGCTTCGAGCAAACAGGGACCGAAGTGTATTTAATGAAGTTGTTGATATCCTGTGCAGATTAGGAAGGCTGTAAAGCACAGTTGCCCTCACCAATGCCGCGTGAACCGCGAGCAGGGAACGCTGATCACAGCCCCATCCTGAGCCAGAAAGATGTTGAATTGCGGGGAGCCACCGCTGCACTTTAGTTTCAAGGTGTTTAATGTGCCAAGCCCAGCGCAAGTCCGAGTCGATTACCACGCCAAGGAAGCGGTGAAAGCGTACCGGTTCAAGCTTCTTTGTACCAAGCCAAAGAGGGAAATTGGCCATAGCTTTACGCGTGAAAGGGAGCTCGACACACTTTTCGGGTGAAAGGTCCATACCGAGGTGCGTGAGGTACGTATGGATATTGTTTAAAGCGAGCTGCAGGCGGCGCTGGAAAGCTGGGCGTGATTTTCCTACTGTCCAAAGGGCGACGTCATCTGCATACACGGAGAACGACACTTCGTGAGGAATTACTGATTGTAGGCCGGCCATCACCACGTTAAAGAGTGTCGGGCTGAGAATGCTTCCTTGGGGGACTCCTTGAGGAACGGGATGCTGAAGGCTTTGGCCTTGGGACGTACGGACAGCGACAGTTCGGTCCGTAAGGAAGTCTTGGAGCCAGATGAAGAGCCGACCGGATACTCCAAACGAGCGCAAGGCGTGCAGCACACAAATGTGCGAGACGGTATCATATGCGTGCTTGATGTCGAGGAAAGCCGATCGGACGATCCGTCGATGGGCACGAGCATGTTGAACTGTAGAGACTAAGTCGAGAACTGGATCCATGGAGCTTCGGTGGCGACGAAATCCAGCCATTTCGTGAGGGAACGCACGTTGTTTTTCGAGCCACCAGTCGAGGCGATGCAAAACCATTCTCTCCATCAGTTTCCCCATACAGCTTGTCAGGCTCACCGGGCGAAAGGAGGATAGGGCATTTGGGGTGGGCCTTCCTGAAACCTTGCCTGGTTTCAGGATGGGAACAACCAATGCCTCCTTCCATGTATGTGGTAAAAATCCTTGTTGCCAAGACGTATTATAGACATGAAGGAGAGCTTGGAGTGACCGCCCGTCAAGGTTTCGTAGGGCGGCATAGGTGATTTTATCGGGCCCAGGGGACGAGCCGGCGTTCACAAGCTTCAACGCTGCCTTTAGCTCGATTAGTGTGAAGTCGCGGTCCATAACTTCCGGGGGACCGGGCCAGTCTTGGTGAAGTTCAGCCGTCAAACTGTATACAAAACTGCGGTGTAGTGGCGTGGTCGAGGCAGCCGCCGGAGTCGTTAGTACCACACAGAAGTCCGTCGCAAGCGTGTTTTCGTCTACACGCTTAACGATAGCCAAGGCCGCGAG
This sequence comes from Ornithodoros turicata, assembly GCF_037126465.1. NCBI lineage: Eukaryota > Metazoa > Arthropoda > Arachnida > Ixodida > Argasidae > Ornithodoros > Ornithodoros turicata. Next base: position 2,103,888 of record NC_088209.1, on the reverse strand, counting down.
AGGGTTCTTTTGAGGGGGCGCCTCCTTCAGAGATCGGACTGTCCGCCTGATCTTCGTGGCCGGATCAAACGGTGAAAGGTGGTGGCAAAACTTACGTTGAATACACATAATCGTTTCGCTTGCACATTACCAGTACATGTATAAAAACATAATAATTGGAAGCTATTCGTCCTACCAAAAGGACAATAAAAATTGATTTGATTTAATTTAATTTAATTAATTATTGACTACCTGGAGCTCGACATCGCAGCGTCATCGCCAGTTGATCACTTGTCGGCACTCTATCGCAGCATCGAGATACGGTTCACTTGTGGAAAATAAAATCGAATGGGATGTAGTTCCGTATCGGGACCACTGGCTTTTTTTAAAGAAAAACGAATAAAAACAAAAATCTAACGCTTTTACGTGAAAGAGGAAGTAATTAGTAACGAAATTCAACAGAAATGTCCCTCGTATATTGCGTAAAATGTATAAAAATTTAATTTTATCGCCGGTTTCTTGATGGCGATCCGCCATCTTGGCTGAGGACCTTACTGACCTAACCCGAGGCACAGTCTCGACGCCCGCACCGCCTAGTGCGTGCCTGAGGGGGGGGGGGGGGGGGGCGACGCCCCCCCCAGACCCCCCCCCAATCTGTAGAACCTAACTTAACCCAACCTCACTAAAGTGAGGTGGTTTAGCCCATTTCGACGACCCTACCTTTCGCAAGACGGCAAGTTTCGAATCCGTTAGGCTTAGCATTCCCGTGTTTCTCCTGCGCTAAAAGTGAATCAGATGGGGTTGTTTAAATGCATATAAAAAAACTTCTAGTCCACAGAATTTTATAATTCTTACATTTTTAGATTCACTATATGATCCATCTTCCACTTCTATGCAATATTTACTTTCCTAACCGTTTCAGTAATTTTTAAAAACGAGTGGTCCCGATACGGAACTACACCCATGCACTCTGCATCATCCACAAGGAGCGCAAGTGCAATAAGTTTTTTCTTTCATTGGTCCATCCTACGCTAGACACAGACGAAATGCAGGCGCTAGGTCCCCCAAACTCACCTCGGAAAAGCGTGCAACGAAGAAGGCCGCCAGCCACTAGATACCCCACTGTTGCCGTTCCGGATCACTTCAGCGCGCTAAGTTTAGCGGCAAAATGTTTTTGTTGTTTCTGCGAATGAATCTAGTCTTTATATGTCCAAATAAAACGCGTATAACAACGTTCTGTGTCGTGTTTCACTTTTTGGTCCCGTTTTTAAACGTGTTGAGCGATCGGAAGGATCTAGTGCACGGCTGCGTGCATCACATAGCGTACCTGTCGTACCAGGCGCCGCAGGCGCAGTCGTCCGTTTCTCCTTCGGTGACTTGGCCTGGCTTGGATTGTGCTTCAACTGGATCTTTAGCGCGCTACAATCAAACGCAAGCCAACGTCTGGTGACAATGGGGTATCTAATAGCGAATTCGGGTGGTCATTTCGTAGCAAAACGGCCGAGCGCTCGGAAATTGCTAGGTCGGCGACCGAGCTGGATCACGTGACCGTTGCCACCCGAACATGATTGCTATGAATCTAGCGGTTTTAGGTACTTGGATCACGCTAGGGGCGTCGCCGTCGCAAGTCTTCGCGTTCTGTCGTCTGCTAAACCACGTGATTTCAACATGCGGGCCAATGAGGGCACTCGCCACCGTTGCAGTGCGGATGTGACGACACCGGATACAGTTGAGCAATCTGCTGCTCGATCGTTTTGAGACCGGGCAAAAAAAGTGCTAGCTAGCAAATTCCGAGCGCTCGGAAAGCGCCACGCGAACATGCGAGATTTGCTTCATTTTGACCAAGCGAACACGACTGCTCGAGATCTGGCAAAAAAAGTTGCTCCGAAATGACCACCCGAATTCGCCATAAGGGCGGCCTCCGGCATTGCACGCATCGGGATAGGAACAAATACATGGGAAAATGGCGACCTTGGGGGACCTGGCAGGCGCGAATACAGAAGGGATCGGAAAACTGACAGCCGCCGGGAAACTGACCCGTGTGTGAATGCAAAAGAACGAGCGGGCGCCTTCAGACGCGTAGTGACCTTGTTTATCTCGGATATCGTCTCACTCCTTCCCGACTTGCTGCCGGCAGAAAATTGACTCGTGTGAATGTTCACTGATTTGACGAACACATCAGACATTCGGGCCACGCGCGCTGCGCCAGCTGAGCTTCGCCTGGCTAACTACTGCGCATGCGTTCAACACTGCTTTACAGCGGCGAACATAGATGGCGACACGCGCACCATCGACTGGAGGAGAGTGGAGAAACTGTGAAGCGAACGCAGCGAAACCTGACAAAACGGGGATGTCTAAGTGAACTGGTGAACGAGTACGATCGACAATAGTGAATGAGTTCATTCAGTTTGTGCCCGGGATTCGTTCATTCCGAACTGTTCATTCGCGAACAACACATCACTACCGTATACCGCTGTACACGCTGCAATGAAGAAACACGTACCGTATCTCAGGGCAATCTCGTTGCAAGCGTTCCAAGCGTTCCCTGTGGGTGCGTTCCAAAACAAACCCTCGAGTCGAGTAGGTCACATGACCGAGTTGTACCATGTGACCACGGAGTACGCGCCCGGTGGCCCGGTCGAGTAGCTTTGGGAACGCTTGGGGACCGAGTTAAGATGGATGCCGGTGTGGTCACCGCTCTCATCTCGCGTGCGTCAGATTTATTTTACAGAACAACCATAACGCCGCCTGGGAATGTATTGTGAGCTGCCTACAGGAGTCACCATGCCCCGTCGGACATTGTTGAACTCTGTCTAGTTGGCCCAGTGGGCATTTGGCCATTTCAGCACTTTGTGTATGTAGTTACTTACTCTACAGTTACATTCAGAGATTACTTGTCTGGTAGTATCTCTTCCAAGACACTGCAGAATTATTCTTACGTTGCCTGGTACACGGGTGTCGTTACCGTTGTTATAACGCAACGATGCATAACTTCCTCAGCGTGAATCCAAGACGATTTTGGCTTCACCTAACTAAAAAAGACACAAAGATTACATCGATCAATCGTGATGGGGCAACTATTGCAGATGATGCGAACATTGCACGTGCATTTTATAGCTTTTTTTCCCTCAGTGTTTACTGTTGATGACTCCGTTCTTCCGCCACTCGCATGTAACCACTGCCACATTACTGATCTAGAGATCACAAGAGAAGGCATAGTCGATTCCCTTCTGAAACTCGACACAAAAAAATCATATGGTCCAGACGGCATACCTAATGCCTTCCTGCACATGTATACGGAGTGGTGTTCCAAGTTTTTGTACGTACTATATTCTCACAGCTTGCAATCTGGAACTGTCCCGAACGACCGGAAACTTGCAGGGGTTGTGCCCATCAGGCCCATGTGCCCACCAGTCAGGAGACCAAACCTGCTTGAGTAACTACGGATCTGTCTCACTGCTAAGTTCATGCAGCAAAGTCCTGGAACACTTTCTTTTTAAGCATATTGTGACTTCCCTCGAAAATGTGTAATTTTTTCTAGTGTTCAACATGGTTTCCGGAGGGGATACCCCACCGTGACCTTTCATGAATTCGCCTCAGCAATAGACAATGACGGCAAAGTTGACGTTGTGTTTTTGGACTTTACAAAAGCATTCGATAGAGTGTCGCATCGCAAACTGATGTTTAAACTGAGATATATATTGGATAACGATTGTCTAGTCAGGTGGCTTGATTCTTACCTCACTAACCGCAAACAGTTTGTAAGTATTGGCCATGAGGTATCCTCGCATTTGCCTGTTCTTTCCTGAGTGCCACAGGGTTCTGTGCTGGGGCCACTACTATTTCTAATCTTCATCAATGATTTATGCGTAGCATATCCAGGTGTACAGTGTCGCTTTTTTTGCCGATGACTGTGTTTTATTCACAAGAGTGTCTGATAGTGCTGGTCAGAACTGTATGCAAGCTGCGCTCGATTCTGTTTCTAAATGGTGCGACTCATGGCAGATGAATTTAAACGTAGGAAAATGTGTACAAATGACTGTGTCTACGAAACAATCACCAATTTTGTCTTCCTATGTTATAGATAGCGTTCCACTCACAAAGGTTTCCAAACCTAAATATCTGGGCGTCATCCTCTCGTCAAACCTTAGTTGGACAGTGCATATTGATCATATTGTTGCCAAAGCGTCACGCAAGCTCTGGTTCCTGAAAAGAAATATGTGTCATTGTAGTTCTGCGACTAAACTGACAGCATACAAAACTTTAATACGTCCACTTCTAGAATATGCCGACATTTTGTGGGACCCATTTACGGAAGTCCTAATTGATTGTCTGGAACCTGTCCAGAAAAAAGCCTCGCGTTTTGTATATAATTCGTACGGGAGAGATACCTCGGTCACATCGTTGTATGAAGCATCAGACCTGTTACCTTTAACCTGCCGCAGACAAGTAAGGCGTCTTCATTTTTTTCATAGTATTGTACATGGTAAAAGCGGTCTTAAATTCAACGAGGGTCGTACCACCAGGCAAAAACACGTCGTTGCAGAAAGCAGTTGTTCAATTGTTCTTTTTTTTTCTCGCACTACTCGCTAATGGAACAAGCTACCACCACAGTTGACGTGAAGCATTGCTCCGCTTTTATCCTTTATCACCGAATTCCTCATGTAAATATCTCATCCTGGATCACCTCATCGCTCACACTTTTAGATAGCTTTTAACTGCCATACTCACTTGTTATCGTCATTCTCCTCTCTCTCCTATCTGCCTTTGTGCCATTAAACCCATAATCTCTCTCTCTCTCCTATCCTGGTCCATCTCATCGGTCATACCTGTAGATAGCTTTTAACTACCACGCACCACACACACTGTCTCTCACATCATCTCTCCCATAATCATCTCACACCACCACACACTCACCATAGTTTTGGCGCTCTATGGCCTCTGTTGCCTTTGTGCCATTAAACCCATAATCTCTCTCTCACACACAATTGACGTGCATTCCTGGCTCCGCAGCTTTTTCTAAGACAGTTATTGGCCAGATAAGCATGTTGAATTAGGCGATCACTTGTTTTCTTGTGTTATTTTCGTTATGTTAGGCTCTGTACGAGCCAAATTGATGCTGTCTCCCTATGTTGCTCCTTGCGCTCTCTCTGCCTTGGCCCTCAACTGATGGCCGGCAGTATTATCCAAATAAATAAATAAATACATCTTGACTCTGTGTGGTAGCGGTATCAATATTTATTACGTGATAGAAGTGTGCTTTATTTATTTATTTAAGTACCCCGCTGCTCGACAGTCGTGGAATTATGCAGGGGAGAGAGGAATACATAGAACATCAACACAAAAGACCACACACACGTGGCTAACCAAACATAAAGGATATCATAATTTAACACAGACTTTGCTGGGAAAGGAATTCATGTAACTTCTTCGAGAACAGTTCACTGGAAGGAGAGAGAGCAAGGTCACGTGGAAGGTTGTTCCAATCCGCTATTGTTTGGACAAAAAAAGATTGTTTGAAAGTAGATGTTCGAAAGCGATAGGGCTCGATCTTATAGGCGTGGTCCAAACGACCTGAAAGGAAACAAGGTTTCTGCAGGTACAGAGTACCTGAGACACCCGACAAGCTGTGATAAATGTCATAAAGTAGCTTCAAGCGAGCTATTTTTCTGCGGCTCTCCAGCGATGACCAGCCCAGGATGGACTTTAGTTAAGCAGACCTCACATAAGGGGAGTAAGTATTGGTGACAAATCTGGCAGCCTGGTTTTGTACCTTTTCAATTTTGCGGCTTAGTCCGACTTCGACGGGATCCCAAACGGTGCTGCAGTACTCCAATAATGGTCGCACGTAACACCTGTAGACAATTTCTTTCATGTCCCTTGGAGCACCTTTAAAATTTCTTCGAAGGAATCCAAGCGTTCTGCTAGCTTTATTAACAGCCTTTTCAACGTGTTTATCCCATTTGAGGTTGTAGCTAATCAAAACACCTAAGTATTTGTAATTATCTACGGTCTGAAGTATTTCGTTGCACAGCTTATAATCTAGTACGCTTTTTTTTGTGAAAATGCTATACATTGACATTTACGTCCATTCAAAACCATTCCCCAGTCATTATATATACACCATGCTTCGATACTCAAAAGGTCCCTCTGAAGGATGCTAACATCGTCCTCAGTCTTGATACCCCTGTAAATTACGAAGTCGTCCGATAATAATCGAATAGGGGAGCTTACAGTGTTAGCAAGATCATTAATATAGATTAAAAATAACAGTGGCCCTAATACAGATCCTTGTGGTTCTCCTGATGTAACATCAACGACATTCGACTTCGCCCCGTTAGTAACAACACACTGTTTTCGATCTGTTAGATAATTCCGCAGCCAGTCTAAGACAACCGGGTCTAAATTGAGAAGGCTTAATTTGTACATTCAAAGGGTGGTGATTAACAGTGTCAAAAGCTTTCCTAAAATCTAGAAAAACACAATCTGTTCGTATTTGGTTATCGAAATTAAGAACGATGTCGTGGTAAAACGATACCAACTGTGTGCTGCACGAATAACCCTTACGAAAGCCATGCTGTGCTGAAGAAAAGAAAGTGTTGATAGAGAGATGATTTATAATGTTAGAATATATAATGTGCTCTAAAACCTTACTGCTTATACACAAAAGAGAAACTGGCCTGTAATTTTCAGCTGATGTTTTGTCCCCTGTTTTGAATATTGGAACAACATTTGCGCACTTCCACTCCAACGGTACCTTGCCCGTCTCAAGTGAACGACTATAAAATATATATATGTATAAAAAGGTACTCCGTCACTGTTGGCGGAGCAAGCTTTCAAGACAACGGTGGAGATACCGTCAGGACCCTGGCTTTTTTTTTTTTTTTTGTCATTCAGGCTGCGTAGCTGATAACATATCCCGTCTTTTGATAGACTGAGAGGCTGCATGGGGGTTTCTAATGACATGTTCAATGCAGGACAGTTTATGTTGTCGTTAATAGAAAACGCAGACCTAAAGTAATCATTAATAACACACGCAATGTCGGGGTCATTTGATATGAACCTGTCATTGAACTTAGTCACAGAAATGCCACTCTGGACTTTGCTGATTGATTTTACATACTTCCAGAGCTCTTTGCTGCCCTGGCTCAGCCTGTGCTTCAACTTCGAAAAATACTTTCTCTTCTCTTCTCGTACAACATTGCGAACGCGCTTAGATAACGTCTTAATTCTCTGGTAAGCAGATGGTGTTCAATTCTTAATATACACTGAACAAGCTCTCGCTTTCTGTCTTATTAACCAATTGTGGCAATAAGAGCAATGTGGCCAATATTAGCAATTGTGAAGCTGGAAGAGAAGATGGAAATTATTGTGGAATCATGCGGTCTATTTGTTGATGAAGAGCACCCATTCCTGCAACACCTGACGGGCTGCATGTTTCTCCTTTTGGACGTAGGAGAATGATGGAATACACAGACACTGTGCACATGACGTTACACGAGAGGATTTCTTTTCTGTGAGGTCTTTCAGTGCAAACTGCTTCTCGCCTATTCTAATTGAAGTGTGCGTGAACAATGAAAAATCGGTCAAATGACCGCTGCTGTTTCGATCAAACGGCGTTCCATCAAATGGCTTTTGACCAAATGTCCCGCGTTCGATCAAGCGACCTTCGACCAAACGGTGTCCGATCAAATGTCACGGATCCTGAAAACACCGCAGATGATTTTCTACCGACGCACCTTTTGTTTTTGCTGTTGCTAAATCATCGAAATAAATAAGGTACTCTCGAGAAGGTGGGATTAAGCTTTAGATCTTTTCACCAGACACTTTTCGAACGAACGCGTCGATCAAGTGTCTTTCGATTCGACCAAGTGGCGTTCGACCAAACGTCTTCAATCAAACAGCGTTCGACCGAATGGCATTCTACTAAATTGGCGGACCACGCGCTAGCCATGTTAGCCACTACGTGCCGATTTCTAATTGTCGCTAAAATGTAGTTCCTGAAAGTATTCTTTCATGGGGTAGGCGCTCGGAGACCATCGCATGCGAAATTCATAAGTTAATTTTTATTTAATTGGCGAGAGTATGCAAATGAACGTTACACGGCATATCTTGTAGCCTGTGCATCAATAATACCAACCCAAAAGAAATTATTTCGCCAGCATGAACCGTTTTCGAGTCATCCAGCCGGGAGATTTTAGTGAGGAGCACGGTGTAAGTCAAAAGCAGCAAGACGATACAGAAGTCGAACAGAATGCGAACCAAGGAAGAAACCACAGACACATTTGTCCCGCAAAGATGTATTCCCTTGTTTCTCGACACCATCGGACTTCGATCGTTATTGTGAAGGGGCTCGTTATTTTATTCCTCCCATCCGAACCAGCAATGGGGTAGAGTATCGCCTGTGGCGATGAAACTCCCCACTCTCCAAGGTAAAAAATAAAGTTGTTGTTGTTGTTCCCTTCAAGAACCCCTCTTAGGAGATTAGCCGTACATTCTTGTCGATCCGAACAAATGCAACAAGGTCACGCGTGTTGTTGGAACTACATGCCCCAGCGATGTATTGCGCGCTTCCTGAACAACGGTACTGGTTACGGCACCCGCAGAGCCATTTATAGGGAGAGTTTGGCCATTCTTTGATCTTTTGCCGCCTCATGGGTGGAGCCTATTTTGACGTCAGAGTCATCGTTGCGCCGCCCAAAAAGCCTGAATCCGAGCGGAATACGCTTATCAGCCGTCTAGTCCGCGCCATATTGATGCTGTCCTCCAGCTACTCCACAGCTTCGTGATCGCGCTGAATGTAATCTACAGGAATAACCGGCTTATGACCCACTCGCGCCAGTGATAAGGGGGGCTTTGTTGCCGAACTGAAAGAGTTCAAGGACGAAAGGCTTTCGAAGCAAGGAGTTCGCACGAGTCTTCTCTCCGTGGATTGTAAACAACGATCAGCGTCAATATGGCGTCGGTGACCAGCTGACGACGGGACAACAATAGAGCGCGACGAGGGAGGTCGTTCAGCCATGACGTCGCATGACGCGCTTTAAGTTAGGCTCCTCCTAATGGCCAAACTCTCCCTATAAACGGCTCTGGGCACCCGCAGAGCCGTATATTAAAAGGGAGTCTGGCCATTGGGAGGAGTCACAAAAAGAGGCTCGACTTGTCAATCACAGTTTCTCTCCACTGATTGGTTTGCTCTTTATCAAGGGGGTCGCCATGACACCTCACTGCCACCCAAAATGGCTACGAAAACAAACACAGTGAAGCGGGGATTTCGTGACAAAAAATTTTCAGAGACGACTCCGATTTTACGCTGCAAATGTACATCCTCATATACGTTTCTTGGAAATCAGTCTCAACTGGTGCTCATCCATCGATATCTAACCGAAAATAATACGTTTTGTCGCCGGTGTTAGGCCTAGTGAACACGGCGATCGCGGCGATCACAACGAAATCATAACAAAAAACGGCACTGTGCTGTACAATCTTATATTTAATTGCTGGATTTCATGGATATAATCATTCTTGCCTTTTATATTCCAACTATTCATGTAGATTTGTTTCAAAATCGTACCGACGACAGAATGTACCCCCAGCAAGTGGTTCTGCCGGCAGCGGTACAACGACGGAAGCAGACGACGACTCTCGACGTTCCCCATGCACTCTAGGTGGCGTTCATGAAGTTTGCACCAAAAATCCACTAGTTTTGCAGATAGCGAGAGGTATCCATTTCAATCCCATCCAATCCACTTGCCACCCAAAATGGCGCTGCCCATGTTGGATAGGGGGACAAATAGTGAGGATAGGTTGATTGATAGCGCCCGATATTTCAAGACTCTATTGGTCAGAAAGCTGAAAAAGTGGGTGGAGCTTAAGGTATGGGCATGACCCATTAATGGCCAGACTCTCTTTTAATATACGGCTCTGGGCACCCGGCGCCTCTAGCGCCATCTCGTGGCCGTCTAGACCCCGGCGCCATCTCGTGCCGAGAGTCGGCGAAACGGCAGGGCTGGTATCTTAAGCATGTAACTAAACACTTGTAACAACTCAATCCCCCACAGTCTGTGTGTTTGTTATAGAAAACGTGGTACTTAAACATAGCTGTTAACATTACTTAGCAATTTCGATTCACGATTAAAACACAGTCAAGAAAAAGCACAGTACCAGTACGTGAGAATTGCGCACCAGCATTAAGATGGAGAGTACCGTTGTACTGGTTTACGTCTTTGCGAACTACGTCGCAATTTTGGTAGACTGTTGACTCCTGTAGAAACGTCTGCACTAGCACAGTTCTTGAACTGTCCTGCACAGGCACTGTAGATGAAGCCAGACCCAAGTTTGCTGTGTCTCTAGCTGATTTTCTGACGAATTTTCCTCAAGTGCCTCTCATGCCTGCATCGGTGCAGCAGCGTCGGAAACCAGGGTCTCTACTGCGTCAACTGTTGATGTACCTGGGACAGTTGGATTTAGTCAAATGTGGTCGTTGTTCTAACTCCCCAACGTTGTGCGATCGTCAACGCGGACCAGTGCCGAGGAGTTGCTTGGCGTACCCGTAACACAGGCAGGAACCGAAGCTGAACTCTCGAGGAGGTCTCCAACGCAGACTTGCTCTCCTGGACCTAATGGTGGATCTCTACGGATGAAATCTTCTCTAGAAATTAATTAGGTCCAAGTAGCTTTGAAGTTCGCTTAAGTCTCGTGGAATAGGAGCTTGAAGAACTACAGCGACGTCGTCTTTGCTCGGGGGCAACCTTTCCTTGCTGATGGCATACCCCAAGCACTCGACTTGAGGCACAAAGAATTGACACTTCTGGGGCTTCAGTCCAACGTCGTGAAGACGGTTACGCACCGAACGAAGGTTACGCAGGAGGTCAGCACCGTCACCACCTGTGACAAGAATGTCATCGAAATAAACTGCTACATGAGGCCGACCACAAATTAAGTTCTCGACCTCACGTTGGAACACTGCAGGTGTGAAGGCCACTCTGAACGGGAGCCGTGTGCATAAGAACAGTTCTATAGAAGTGGTCACTACTTCCTTGTGTTCAGATCGAGAACTACTTGCTGGTATGCGTCTCTTAAGACCAATTTTGAGAACTTCTCATCTCCTAAAATTGCGACTACTCTTCAATACAGGGGATTGTTTCTCGACCGTGGCCACTGTGTTTCTGGTGACAATAAAACCGCAACATATTCGTGCACGTCCATCCTTCGTGGCTACAGGAACAATGGGTGCTGCCCGGGCTGACGACTTCTCTGGAAACGAGGATGTCCTCTCTCCCTGGGAGTTGAAACTCCTGAGCCACGCCTTCTCTCAAGGTAAACGGCAATGGACGTTGTGGGAACCATGCCCACTCTTGGGGTCGTGCTCGCCCGTCTGGCCCATGAAGGAGCACCGTGCCAACTCAATAGCAAAACGAAGGTTTATTTCGTACCTTTTTTCAACCAAACGAGGCTCCTCCCGAAACAGTACAGATACATCATTTGCCTCCAGGACAACGTCCCGTCGCGTTCCCTATTTGCCGGCTTCCTGTCCCTCTCCCCCAGGCTCCTTCTCGCCATTCCCCTGGCAACGGCGCTAGTTCAGCTAGTTATCTTAGCCATGTTGGATGAACTGCCGTAGTTTATACTGGTCGGAATATATGCATGTTAACGCTTCTTGTGGTCCATTAACCTCCCGAACTTACGGACATACCAACCCGGTCTTCACGTGCAATTTGGTAAACTACCAACCAAGCCAGTGGAGTATTAAGATTCTCACATAAAGTTAAAATTTATCTTTTGACTGAGGAGGGGTTCATGCCCCTAACGGGCCATGGCTGGGATGCCCACGTAGACCGGGAGGCCCAGAAGAATGGGTGGCCATTGTGTATGACTGTCCACGTTGCTCTTGAGTGACGTTGACGCGGTCCAACAGAACCTGCGGAAGACTGGGTAGAGTTTGCCTCCGGAGCGTTCCAACGGTTGGTGTGAGGTCGTGGTGGTAGGGGCCTCCTGCTGCGAGAATTTGCTGGTTTTCGAGATTGCTGGGACGCCTAACATGAAAAAGGAAAGGTAATACAGGAGAGTGGCCAGAAGGAACCTCCCGGTGAAGAGGGGTTGTCGAGCCCTCTAATGACTACGAAGTCGCGGTCGTGTGAATGACAGCAAACTGGATGCCAGGGCGAGTCAGGAGCACTAGGTCCTAGTGACCGACGTTTTGGCGACTACCTACGCAACCTGCAAGGCCGCACACTGTAGGCAGCATGGTATCGGTCGCGACTCCAGCTGCACGTCAGTGTCCAACCGAAATTGATCCCCGTCGAACACATACAATTCGGTTCTACCGCCTGATCTGGCGTGAACGGCGATGGTATTCGAGCTTTGATAGGACGACGCCTTGTGTAGTACAAACTTCCTGCGCTGCGACTTCCCGACAAGGGGAGTGAAGACTCGAAGGAAGGGCTACGGGCGAGGGCACTGGCGAATCGCCGGTGCGCCTCCGTGCGCGTGAAGTACAGTGGGGTCGGAATGGCCACACAACGGCTGTGGGCTGAACGAATTCTGCGCCGGTTCTTAGGGTGCTAGTACACCTACGCAGCTTCACGTGAATTTAGGCTATGTACTCCGGGAAGGGGAATTCGTTCGTCAACCGCTGCTGAAAGTCATGCGATGACGAATCCTCGGCTACAGCTGAAGCTCGCGGTGGAAAGTCCAGTTATAGCGGAGGCGGAGCCAACGCGGCGTCAAGCGGCATGGTGCGTGCACTGCAGACGCCAACCTGTGCGGAGCTAAAGGACAGACGCCGTCGATACGTCGGACTCGCGAACGAGCCCTGCGGGTACTACTGTGACCAAGTCAGGCGTCCTTTTAGAGCAAGGCCGGGGAACTGCGGGGGCCCCTGTCTTGCTCCAAAGTCGCAGCCGCATAACAGCTTACAACTGACCGGGAGGATGTTGGTCACGGGTAACAAACATGGTAAGAAACACTGGTTAGCAACGCAGAAAACAACTTGCAGCTTAAACCACCAACATACGTGGCATATGCTATACGGGTACCCTCCAAGCGAACGGACTCGGGCCCCACGTCGGGCGCTGTTTGTGGGAAAACTACCGCCCCTGCCCAACTGGACACAGGACTCCCACTCCTGGGACCTTCCGCATTCGTTCGCCTCGCCGGAGGAAGTACGAAACAGCCATTCAAACAGCAGAGAAGCAACAATTTACTACCATACGTGCATCCCTCCCTGTGATGCCGACGATCCGCGACCAGCTCGAGGATCCCCCAGGAAGTGCCCCAGCACAAACTCGCCCGTCTTTTTAAGGGTATGGATGTAAGGTCAGGTAAAAGGTTTCGTTGTCCCGCTGGGGTTCCCCTGTGGGCAGTGATTCTTCACAGCCCTGAGAAACATACTAGAAGACAATACCCTGAACCAATAAGCGAGCGCGAACGGTGGAGCGTCAACACAGTGTCACATGCTGGTATGCAGTCAATACGCGTTAATATGACACTCGTTATTATGACATCCTCAATTTATGATCAGTTTTCTGGGGCACCGTTTCTTCCCAATGGAGATCTTGTGTAAAGGACCCTCGTTATTATGACAACTCGATAATCCGACTAAGACCAACATCTCGTGGATGATCTGGGGCGAACGCATGTATTCTGCCCCCGTTATTGTGACAGTCCGCCACAGATCGAATCATCCTCCTCACCCAAAAGTCCAGTAGCTCCAGGAAGACACACCTGCGCTGAATGCCAAAGTCACGACACCAGTTTTACGGAGTCATCCTCCTGACCCACAAGTTCAGTGGTCCAGGGATGACGTACGCGCGTGGTGTGTATTCACCATCACCAGTGCAATTCAGTTAGCCGAAATCCTACACATTGACCGTTTTTAGAACAGACGCTTTTAGCGGGTTTCTTTCGTCGATAAATTGTAAGGATGTAAATAATATGTAAGTGAGCAGCGCCGGCAGGGCGGAGAAGAAGAGGGAAAAGAGAGGTTGAGTAGAGGATAGAACAGAAATAAACTGTTTGAGACAGCAAAGTCTTAGAATCGGCACAGCCGGCAAAGTCTTACATAATAAGTTGTGTTGGTCACGTAAAATGAATTGAAATCGTGTACTTGCAATATCTGCATCTTCAATAAATGAGGCACTCAAACAGACTCCCTTGATGGAGGGCTTACCTGGAGCATCATCTATGTTCCTCGTTAATATTACAATTCACTTTATGACCGAAATCCGCGGGAACGGCCTTGGTCATATTAGCGAGGATTGACTGTACTGCTCTCCACCAAGGTCGCCTTTTGTGGCGTACTTTGTATTCAGTTTCTGCGCTGGTTATGACTCTCTTTGGTGAAATAGTTGTCACAGTGGATTTTATTTGCTACATAGCAGTTTTACGGAAGGAGCACATGATGTTAAAAATGACTTTTGCGCTACTTTAACTGGAGTGCTGGATTTGTTTGACAAGATGATAGGTGACTGTCGGGCTTCCTTCTTTCATAAATAATGTCGGCTCCAATATGACATATTTGATTATGATATTGTACCTTAGTTCTGTGAGCAAATGCTATGCCTACGTTAGTTGACCAGAAAATCGTCAACGCTCTCAGTGCCCGATTTCTGCGATTTCAGGAGCAAAAGAAAGCAGAGGTGGGATTCATATTAAGGACGAGCCCAGTGACACTTGTGATCAAGCACCTTCACGTTGCACCTCTTCAAATACACTGTTTGAAATCAGCACAACTACTACTGAAGCACTATTCGATAGTTCTGCGCTAATCACTACCGACGGTCGATCCACTGAGCAACCTTCAGCCCAGAGTGCGAGTCAAGAGACAGGCAAGTCATTAACATTTACCTGCGACACATGCTCTGCAACATTTAGTCATGCATCAACGCTGCGTGTACATGCAAAGTGTTGCACAGGAGAAGGGTTGCACAAGGCTAAGGGCCGTATTCCCAAACTTCCCTCAGGGGACCCTTGGCTACGGGCGCCCTGAGGGACGGCATTCCCTCAGTGGAATCTGTGTTTCCCGAACAGCATCCGACGCTCCCTGAGTGAAGGGCTGGAGAAACCGGCGGGAACTGGTCCCCAACCAGTTCACAGCCAATCAACTGACGGCGCGTCCGCTACGTCACGTCCACTGCGCGGTTCAGCGTTCAGCGTTCAACGTCGCCGCATTGACTTTCTATCGTTGGCTTCAGTTTGAAAAAGTTGTTGTTGTTGTGACTCCAGGGTTCTGTCGAGAATGGAGCCGCGTCTTCGTGCACAGTACACTGCTGAGGAGCGTGAGACGTTGCTCGAACTCGTGGATAAATATAAGGGGACAATAGAAAACAAGAGATACGACAGCGCGTCCCTCTGTGCGAAAGCAAAAGTATGGACGCGTCTCACAAGTGAGTTCAACGCCGAGGGTATCGGGCAGGAACGATCAGTGGAACAGCTAAGAAGGCTTTTGGAAAATATAAAGGCCAAGGCGAAGAAGGATAAAGCTGCGGATGTACAGTCTTGGAGGGGCACCGGTGGTGGGGCAGCCAATTTCTCAAGTGACCCGGTATCGGAGCGAGCTTTGCAAGTAATGCCTCATCTCAACTTTCGCCTGACTAATAGGTGAGCCCTCTTAACTTTTCATGTAAGGAAGTGCGTGCATTCTCATCCTACACACTTTGCCCGACACACCAAAAAACGTGAAGCGATGTTCAATAGGCACAAGCCATGCTGCAAATTGACATGACATGAAAAGGGCTATTATGTGCTGAAAATACAGAATATGATTGATTGGTACTTAGTATAAACCAGTGATATATTCCCACACGTAAAAAAAAAGCTCCAATAAGGTGTTGCAATTACAGTGACCGTCGTGTTATTGTACTTTCAGATATGATAGTGACAGTGTACTTTCGGCTGGACAGCAAGAGGGACAGCTTACCTCAACCGATTCTTCTGTAACCTTAGGCAGGAAACAGTCTCAATCACGTGCAAACTTTTCTAATTAATTTGAATTTCAATTTCTGAAGATGTTGATTTGGTTGACTCTTATCCTGAGGGGACCGTCGTTGTTGATGAAGTGGAGGACCACAATGCCCAAGAACAAAATGTTGAACGCGCTCATCAATTAGTTTCTGTAAGTGCTCTTTCCTGGCTGTCCAGATAGCTTTGTTCACAAAAAATTTATTGAAAGACGTTCACTTATGAAGTGGTATGAGCTTAGATGAACTTATGCTGTCACAATAGCTTTTTGAAAATCACGGTGTCTCCCTAACAGGCTTGAAAATGGAAAATTGGGCAAGAGCAACTTACATAAATGTAAATGGGTAGAAATCCAGCGAACCGGTAGAGATGTAGGAAGGGAGTTGCCTCAGGACAGAAGCCGAAAAAGCTTCTGTCCTGAGGCAACTCCCTTCTTACATAAATGTAAGGTTGGTAAGGTCGTGCTGTTACCCTGAACAGCTTCAGAGGCATCATTTGAGTGGGGTTTATAGTATAGCATGCAACTCAATGCATAACACAGAAGGCTTTTTTTTTTCATCCTCACAAAAGGTGCAAGAAATCCAAGCAGGAGGCGTATCGGTGCGGCACCAACATGAAGACGACACACTTCTACTTTGTGGCCCAGCTGCCACCGAGCACAGAGGTACTTCACAATTACTGCGTGTCATTTTATACTTTACGTTTGACATGAAGTGGAGAGCATCCAGTGATGTGATTTAATCCAGAGTTCGAGGTAACTCGTTACAAGTAACTAGGTTCCTTTTTTTGTAACTTTTAACTTAACTCGGTACTTTTGCGCCTTGGTAACTTTCAGAGGAACTCGTTTCTTTTTCAGGTAACTTTGCCAGGTTAACAAGCCAAGTGCCAAATTACTTTTAATTTGCTCTTCACCCACGTCCACATATTTTCTTGCTTTCTCTCCTGTTCTTTCATGGCATTTTATGGCATGAAACGTGGTATTGAATCAATGACAGTAATCTATTCAGGAAGTAAGAACGACTGCCATTGAAATGAATCTGAACAGTGCACCCACAGGGAGTAAGATGCAAAGCATTCAAATTGTTGGACACAAACAAAAGCTAAGCGTGTTGCACTCCTCCACAGGCAATTCAAGGTTGCTCACGCACGCTATCTGTGTAGTGCTATTTTGTCCGAAGTAACTTGGAAGTAACTTCCCTTACGAAAATGAATTTTTCCCGTCAATAGACGCCGTTTGGTCGTCCTTTGCCTCGTTTGGCCTTCCTTTGCACTTTGACTTCCTTTGGACATATGTCCAATTATTGTCTATAGACGACGTTTGTACTTCATTTTATCCCGGTGTCCAAACAGCTCGACCAAAGGACGTCTATTGACCGCCTTTGAAGTTTGTTTTTCTTTGATTCTAAGGTGATATATTTAATATCCCTGGCTCAGTGTGACATGCTTTTTAATTTTAAAAATTCTAATAGAATATAAAACTAGGTTGTTTGTGCTTTGCTTTGCTTGCTAAAATATTGCTTTTAACAAATCAAATCAGCACCACCACATGTATGGAGCTTAATTGGCCGTCCTACTTTACTTGGTGTTTACTGTGTAATGGTTGTGACACGGATCTTGGGTTTTCACACAAAAACTTAGCACTACTGTGGAACAGTTGAACTACCTCTGTCGTTAAGTGCCATCAACGACTACAAGCATATTTTACCACGACATCTGCTGATCGACAGGGAAATATTGCCTATAACAAACCAAATTAGAACGACCACGTGTGTGGAATTCCTATTAATGGCCATTGTACTTATTCGGTGTACTTAGGGAAACGACAAGTGTGGCATGGCTTTTGTTCATGACACATGTGTTTCTTTTTCGATTTCCTTGTGTAGTGGCTGTGACACGGAACGTGGGTTTTCTCACAAAAATTTAGCACTACTGCAGAACAATTCAATTAGCTGTTATTATGTTCCATCATCATTGATACAGGAGCCAATACATACAAGTCAGTCTTATATACAATTAATATGTATGAATGCATGCTCTGTGAAATTGCATTGTGCATCAACTCTTAATACACAATTGATGGGTGGCAGCGCTAATGGCAAATGTCCAGCTAACCGTACAAAGATGATGAAAGCACTGCCAGAGTGGGGTAGTACTGTCCAAGTACACGGGGATAATCTTCAGTTGGCTTCAATAGCAAGCTTGTCGTTGAGTACACACATGAAGCTTTTGCCACCTACACTTAAAAACACGCATTTTTTCAGCGAAGACGGTTCCACGTCCACTATTTCATCTGTGGGTTCAACTTCAAACAATATGCCACACTCAATTTCTCTTGGCAATACTGAGAGTACATTCCTTGTTGTCTTGTATGATCTGCCCTGTAATACAACATGCTTGCAGCAGCAGCAGTCACGTAGGTTCCCATGCTTTATGCAAGATGCTGTTATTTTGGTCAACCTACTCAATACGCCATTACTTAACACGTAAGAGTTCCACCGACAAGATCTGTCCAGAGTTTCCACACAGAATGTGAGGGAGCCAAGAGACATCTTTCTATACTCAACATCTGTTCCTTCCAATCTCCCTTTGCCATAGAGAAGGATACCTGCAGAATGTGCAACAAATTTGTGGCGTCTGAAACTTTTCATAAAGCTATCGAGAAGTTCTGTTATATGTCCCTGTTGAGCTGTGTCATTTGACAACAATTTTGGCAGGTTGACGGATAGCAAGTATTTCTCACACACTTGTGTTCCTACATGGCGAGTTCCTTGTACGCACTTTAGAAGCCTTCCATTCATGTCTTCGAAAGCAAACAAGGAGTATCCCCACAATGGCCCCCACGTTCGGACACTGTCCACCATGTGAACCAGAAGATGAGCATTGTAAGTCATTTTCGCTTTGCCATATAATGTCTGGTACTCAAAAAGAAAGTTGACCAGTTCACGTCGCACAATGGGCAACCTGTGGAGAGAGACTTTCTCACCAAGAAGGATGTGCATTAGCTGCACAAACTTAAGCCAATTTTTATAATACTTCTTGGGAAGGATGTCCTTCAGAACAATGGGCGAGAAAAACAGCAGAAAGTTTCTCCACTCCGAAGCCTTCCAGTATTTCCACAGTCTAACAGACCGTGGAAGTCTGGACAATTCCCACACTGATTTAAGTCCCTGGAGTCTTAAATCAATTTCTTCAACCTTGGCTCCGATGTTGTACTTATGCGGATCCTTCGCACTAAACCACGTGCAAGCAGTGGTTCGGACAAAACCAAGACACACAGCGTGCATATAGTCCACAACAAAATATGACGTGATACTGAAGAATGACAAAAGGAAGAGAACCGTTGCACCCTTTACACCAATACTAGGTGCCCCGCTCTCTTCTGCTTTTTTCGCGTGGTACTTGATGCTTTCCTCGGTTCTTTCCACCATTTGCTCTTCAGAAACAGGGTACACCCTTGCGTGTCCATTTCCAACTCCAACGACTTCTCCTTCCTGCTCACACCAGGGACACCCGTGCTTTCCGTTGAATTGGGACATGTTTAGCATTGAACATCTTGCAATACTGTCCACAGTACAGGGCCCTGGGTACACCTTTGAGCATTTCTGCTGTCCAGCCTGTGTCGTCCATGTGAAACCATTCCTTGATAGCACATTGACTTCCTCAACAAAGGGCTTCAGGAAGCTATTCATGTTTGGCTTCTGAGATCCAAACCAAAGTCCTGCAAGTATTTGGTTATTCACTCGTTCCCGGAATGGCAGCTCGTTCACCTCGAGCAACAGAGGCCAAATGCTGTACTGAGACGACTCGAAGACTGGCACGCCATCCGTGCTCCAGGTGAACGATATGTCGTTGTCTTGAAGGGGAATTTTCCTGTATCCTGGGCTGGCCATGATATCTCCCACATCATAGGTCGCTGGCTGACGCGGCCTAATGAGGCCTTCGCTCCGTTCCATGAGATCACGAAACTGTACGTCGAGGCTTAAGAAAATGAAATACTGGCCCGACAAAAGCAGTTCCTCTTTGTTATTTTCTCTTCCGCACTGCTGACACTTCAGGCCAAGGTGAGGTAGAGATTCATCTGACGTTTCTCTGCAGAGATAGTTCGTGCAGGTACAATAGAAATGCGGCTGGAGCAAATCTTTACTTGCAGCGAAGTACTTAAAAAACAGGTACTTCGTGGATGGAAACTCAGTTCTTTCATGCAGATGGGCTTCAATCACTTTCAGCAAGCTCTCTGTAGCTTCTTTCGAGTCGTGGTACTTGAGGATGTGTGCCATAATCAGCAGTAAGCTTGCACCTTGGCTAAGACGACAGCCATCATACAGTGGATTGTCCTGGAAATGAAAATTGTTTTACCACATGAGCAACGTCTCAACGTTTTTGTTGCCCTGCCTGCAAGACAACCTATAGTGCCTGCATGTCAACAACGTAAAACTCACTCGCATTTTAACCCCTATCTTTGTCTAGCACAAGTACTATAAGAATATTATATACTGGCTGCATGACACTTCACAATTCATAGGCTTCTATTTTCCATTTGTCAGGGAGGGGAGGCAGAATGTGTGCCCCCTGAGAGGTTCATGCACCCACACTTGACACTGTCTATAACACAACTGAATCACAAAACGGAAAGCGCACCATGTACTCTGGCCGTTTCAAACCTATAAATGTAAACTCGCCGCCTATGCTTCACAAGCCCAAACATAAAGTTGCATATCCAGAAAGTATAGTTTCCAGTTGTCAGTTGTATACATTGGAACAGAGGCAGATTATGAAATATCAATTAACATAGTAGAAGGTGAGGCCAGGAAACAAGAGAACAACACAACACATTGTATTTCTCTGATATGAAATATCAGTTTGCAAGGTACCAATGCCCCCACTATTCTCATTCTAAAATGTTTACAGAGGTACAACTCAAACATCAAACAGCGAAGGGCTGTCTGCAGGTATGTTTCTTGAGCACAGTTATGCAAATGAAGTTTGGAATGCCCACCAGGCACAAAAAAAGTTCCTTACAAGCTTCTGGCTGTCATCTGCTGCTCTGCTGTCATCGCAATATGACGAAGGCGCGGTCGAGATGTCGTCGTCTGTTTCTTCACTGGAAGCATCTGAACTATCCAGGACCTGCAAGTGACGTGAATTTGGTTCGTAAATGTGGCTACTGTTTTGGAATGCAGGAATAAATACTTGTATGAGTTTAAATAAAACGCCTCCTCCAGTGAACACTTTAGAAACGTAAGCAAACAGTGCATTCATAAACAAGAATACAGCATATCAAATAGGCTTACCGACGGCTGATTGTCCTCCGGACGATCTTTGAAAACAGACGTGGAGCTTGAGAAGCATTCTGTTGAGCCTGCACTGCAAGAACTGGAATCACTTGAGCTCGGGAAAGGATAGGCGGGCGCTGATTCGGATGTTGTCACCTCGCATCCCGTAGTGGTGCCATTGGTGGCATTGTTCGAAGAAGTAGGGCCAGGGACACAGAATCTTGAGTACTCCTCGAATTGCACGCCTCTTCGTTTCCATTTTTGTATCGTGTTTCTTGACACATGGTTATCTGTGCTTAGTTCCCACGTCCGATATCTCTGCTTTGGCATCGTCCCGATCGCCGACCGCAGTTCACATATTCGGCGAAAATATGACAGGCAGAGTTTCTGTTCCCTCAAAAACACTTCAGTTCACGAATAAAGAACACAAGCTAACTCTTCTCCGTATTCCTTGTCGTCCCCGACGGCAAACATCGAGGGAATAACACATGTGATAAGCGATCACAAAGGCCAAGGCCAAGTTTTCTGACACGTGGATGACCGGTCGACCTATCCCAAGCAGCACAACCCAAGCAGCACAATGTACTGAAAGTCGAGTGCAATAGGGGTGGACGGTATGTGTCTTATCAATGTTCTTTAGTTTCATCAGTCTGTTCAAGGCCTTCCACCTACCCGTCCACCCCTATTGCACTCGACTTTCAGTACATTTTGCTGCTTGGGAATGTACTGAAAGTCGAGTGCAGTAGGGGTGGACGGGTAGATGGAAGGCCTTGAACATACTCTTGAAACTAAAGAACATTGATAAGACACATACCGTCCACCCCTATAGGGCTGTTGCACTGAAGTTTACACAGCGCCATTTCGGGCCCAAACGGCCGCGGATCCCAACAGTAAGGAGTTCCATCAGCGGGTTTTGCACGGTGTGTCAAACGGTATGGTGCCAAGGAAGCTACAAAACCTGTAGGAAATCAACAGAAAAAGCGGTGCTTCTTGAAAAGCGCGAACAACTCGAAACCGTGTACTTGGAAGTGCCCCGTCGTCTGCTAAACTGGGGAGTGTTGCATGATTTGGGGCGCTGATGTTGCTGCTCACTCGCGCCACCTGGCCCAGAGCAACAGGCCCATTGCACTCGAGTTTCAGTACATTTTGCTGCTTCGGATAGTTAACCCATTGACACTTGTCATTCTGCGTTTGAAAGTTTGACAGGCGCTCCGCCATATTTCATATTCCAGTTTTCACGCGGCTCGGCGTCACTGCATTTTACGATTCCGGAAAAAAATGTTCGTGTTGGTAAAATGGCCAGGAATCAGTTTAATGGACGTCTATCCAGTTGAACGAGTAGTGGACGTGGACATTGGTTTGGAGCTTATCCACAACCCGGACAGCGCCGTAAACTTGAAGGGAAAGAAGCTCCTCATGCGATGGGACCTAGAGGAAGAGCCTACAGAGGCCTTCATCGTTGCTGCTGGTAAGTGCTCATTGCGGGATATGAAGGTTTATTGCTTAATAATGCATATTGTAGTCAAGTGTGTTTCGGGGAAAGTATTTAAGATGCCTCCCCGCTGGA
The DNA here is from genome assembly GCF_037126465.1 of Ornithodoros turicata. NCBI lineage: Eukaryota > Metazoa > Arthropoda > Arachnida > Ixodida > Argasidae > Ornithodoros > Ornithodoros turicata. Next base: position 2,081,112 of record NC_088209.1, on the reverse strand, counting down.
GGAGGAGAGCAGTCCGATGGTGAAGCTACAAGGAAGCGACCCCCTTTTTTTTTGTGGGGAATATGTATGTGTCACCAGAGAATGGAGCACACGAGTTGAAGTTTTCTAGCTGTATAGCGTGGACTTATACGATGTTTCTGTATCTTTTTAGGTGATGCCGACGTTTTGGAACGGAAACGATTGAAGGTGCTAAAAGCGATCCAAGTCGTTGAAGACGCGTGCGGAAGTAGCTATGATCAGGTAACCAACTCTCTATCACTGACCGCACAGCAGAGCTGTGTGCATTGTCTTCCCGGAAGCGACCAGCATTATCGGCACGTCGCTATTTTTTTTTCTATTTTTTTATGGAAGGATTACGTAGGCGAACAAACTTCTGAACGCAGCATTTGCCAAAAGACAAGTGCAAGCGCTGTGAGAAGAACAAGAGGAAGGTCAGTGCTTTGGAGGAGGAGAACGCAACTCTCAGCAGGAAACTACAGAAGTCGAGAAACAAGATTGGTATGTCTCAAAAGTTCCGCTTACTAAGAGCAGAATCATTACATTTAGCTTTTAGGCATTTAATTCTCATATTCCATGCAGGACGAATGCGAGAGCGCATGGAACAGACGGCGTCTGTTGTTGCGGCCCGAAAGGTTAGTACCACATAACTTTTAATGATATCAGTCCAGCTTTTAATGATATATTCCAGCATCCGAACATGTCTTTTCTCATCGGTTTACCCTTATGCCCAAAGGTTGACATTGGACTTGGCGTCCTTGTGGACGCCGGGATTCTGCACAGGGTGGAGGCCGGCGCAAGAGGGGACGGAACAAGGTAAGACCTCGGTATAGTATCCCAGGTCCCATGTTTATCTGTGTTACATCTTGCGTTAACTATCATCCGCAATGCCCAGGCTTTCCAGGTCCCTCATGCGAGTAGTGTTCCACCCTGATGAGCTTGTGGGGAAGACACTTTTTGGTGTCCAGAGCAACGCCCACAAGGACAAGCCTGCAAGGTCGGCACTGGACAAAACAAGGGTAGACGCTGTGATTGGTACGTACATCATATAAAGTTCTTTTGTTGATAGTTGCGTGCTATGCGGACGGCGCTTTCACCCTGCTGTTTTGTTCATGTTTCATGCAAGCGCTTGAAAGCGCTGACGGAGAATTGACTTGTATTGAAGTTATGTAAGCACACGGCATTCGATCGTTATATGTTTATTTAATGCTGCCCCACTTTACAGGCTATGCATGCAAGAAGACATCGACGGACCCAGTCAGAGTGAAGGGGAGTCTTGCAACAATGCTAGCTAAGCTATCAAAATAAAAGTGTTTTAGTGATGTAACGTTATTGTCCGTGTGGATGCACTGTCACTATATTACATTATACACTGCGTGGATGAGCGTCTCTTATTTCGTCACTATTATGGGGTGACAAGTTAATATAAAAAAAAGAGTAAATTTGCACGAAAGTTAATAAAAGTGGCAATAAAAGTCTGAAACGTTTCTAAAAAGATAAGGCTATAGAGTGGCAGTAGAATCTATAGCCCCTCTGTTGAGAATGGTCTATAGCGAGTAGGTGCCAAATAGCTAAAAGGGGGACAAAGAAACACTGAAGGCTAGTCCAAAGGAAGTCTATTTCCAGTCTATACCCTGTCTGTATCCTGTTTCGACTTTTGTCTATAGAGTGTCTGAAACACGACTATACGAATTTTCATAAGGGTTGTTCTTTTTTTTTTTCAAGTAACTTCGTAACTGCGAGTTACATTTCGGGCTGAAGCACCCGAAGCGAAGCGACTATATTTTTCACACGGTAACTTAGTTCATAACGACTTGACGGGTAACTTATCGATCTATAATTTAATCGGACCCCTTACGCCCCTCTCACAACCCCCCAAATGTTCAATGATATCCTCTTTTTTACCTGTTCACCCCCGACATCAGGGTCCTTGCTGCTTCAGCTTTAGACACATGTCAATAATGACAGGTTACCACAAATGTGCACAGTTCATTCAAACATACATGGTTTCCATTACAGGCCATGAAAAATCACTATTGTGTGTGACGTGCAAGATTTGCAGTGTAAAAACATGTTCACTTTTACAGAGGGTGAGCAGCCATCTACAAGTAAGCGGCGCCGACTCGCTGCTTCTGATGTGATGGAGTCAGATCTTAAAGCTCGCCTGGACAAGTTTGCAGCAGAAAAAGAGGCCATGCTGGAACTACATCACTTGAAAATGGAGTATGTGAAATCTGTTATGGAGGTGAAGCTTCAGCGACAGAGACAGAAACTGAGAAATGCAAAGCTCAAGGAAGATATATTATTGAAAAAACATTCTGTCACCTAAAAGTGTTCTCGAATAAATGCACGCCTAAATGCACTGCCCAAGTTATCATTCTGTTCAGGGGGATCAACATTGTCTTCTTCGAGGGCAACTGCACTGATTATATCAGTATGTCCATCCCTTCTCTGTAGTGCGAAGTTGTACAGGACAGCCACTGCCACAATGATTGTAATGCTTGTGTCGAGCTTTGTGCACAGTTTACTTCTTAGGCAAGGAAACCGTCTTTTCCACACCCCAAATGCACGTTCCACAGAATTGCGGGTTGTGGTTTGGGCCCTGTTGTACCTGTCGTGGAGAAAAAAACGTCTCCATAATCTTATAACACAATTAGAAGTGTTGCCAATAACAACGGACAACATTATAACGCTGCAACACAGTCTGTTAAAACGTGTGACACACATTTTCTCACTGGAAGTTTGTGGTGACTGAAGAGGAGTGAGTAGGTATGACGTGCATGCGTATCCAGCATCGCCAAGAATAATTCCAGGATATTGCTTTGTGTGCAAGAGGTGCCCAAACCTGCTATTTTGCAGGATTCTGCTGTCATGTGTTGATCCCGGCCAGCTGGCTACAACATCAAAAAATTCCAGGTTGGGACCAGAGACTACCTGAAATAGTTTCATTAATGGTTAAGGATGATGTGATAAAGCAGCACACTACATTGGATGCACATCACAATGATATGGATATCATTTCGCATATATGCCCATTTCATTTTACTCTTTCTTCCTACAGTGTTCATAAATCAATCATACACAGAACATATGTATAACCCTCAATGCATTGCGATAGATTTGGTGCCCGGGCAAAGTTTAGGTTCTAAAAAACTACCTGCTTATCTGGACATTAATTGAAAAGGTTCCTTTTCTGTTGCGAAATAGCTCCGCCATTTCTCCACCCGGACTTGAGATAGAAACGTGCGTGCAGTCAATGCACCCTGTTACTCCAGGGAAGCCAGCAATTGCGTGAAATCTTGATCTCACTGCTGCCATATCACTTGACTTCGAGAGCAGCACGAATCGCTGGCGCAGGTTAGCGATTGCACTTGCCATTATAGCGACGCACCGGCTCACTGTTGGTTGGCTTACATTGACGATGTCGCCATCCACAATTTGGAACGACCCTGTCGCAAAGTAGCGAAGCGCAAGCAGTAATTGCTGCATGGAAGGAAACGGGCTACCACGATTGTCTATTTGCTTCTTGAGTTCAAGCAGTTGATAGAGTTCGTGCACTGATGAGTTCGTTAGTCGGTACCTAAGTCATATGAAATCGCATTTGGAACCATTTGCTCAAGAACAGCTTTTCCAAAAAGAATCCTCAGTCACACTGGCAGAACGTGAACAATGACGGACAGAAAGGTGACCATGGGCCAGCAAATTCTCTAGCCTCTATCCTCCGCGGCATAGCTGGGCGGCCTCACTCATGAGGACGCCTCACCCTCACCTCACGACGATGAGGTGAGGGTGAGTGAGGCCAGACCACGCTGAAAGTTCCTCATGAGGACAGTCGTGAGGCATTGTCCCTCATGAGGCTCACCGTGAGGGCCCTCATGAGGCCAGTCGTCGTGAGGCCATCAATACGTGAGGGTACAACGTATTCCGGGAGTTGCCTCACCGATGAGGCCGTGAGGCCCTTTGTGAGGAGACTCACCAATGAGGCCGTGGGGCCCTTTGTGAGGAACCTCACGGATGAGGCCGTGGGGCCCTTTGTGAGGAACCTCACGGATGAGGCCGTGAGGCCTTTCGTGAGGAACCTCACGGATGAGGTCATGGGTTCATTCGTGAAGAGTCTCACGGATGAAGGGGAAGCCACTGTATCCCCTCGCTTGGAGAAGGTGTGCGTCAGATGACATCACTCTGCGCGGAGGGCCAATGGAAATTCGAAGATCTTCGAGGATCGCCATGTTCTGTTCTTAGGTTTCATTCCTCCATATACAGGGTGGTCCACCAACCATGATGGAAATTCATAGTAAAAGACGTTGGCACCGGAGAGACATGCGGTCAAGGGATTTTTTTTCTGCCAATAACTTTTGCCACATATTGGTAACATTTTTATTTCATTTTAATTGAAGGAAAGTTAATTTCTTGAATTGAACTCCGAAATTTTCCAAGGCAACATGACGTTTTCTTTGCGGAAATCGGTTCCCCGTGGTGATTTTTCTAAGTGTAGCACATAATCCCACTCGTATTGCAATGGCAACTGCTGAAATAAATTCGATTAGATGAGCCGTTTGCTCCGCCTCTTTTTTGGCGGCTCTAAGTTTGAGCGCAAAGCTGCGAAGAAAGGAGGTTACATTGACACGCAACACGAGGGGGGAAAGGGTTACAATCCTTACCCACGGAACAAACACCCGCGGTGAGTGCGGGAATCAGAGCTATCTTATCAGAAATGAGGTCATCCGACGTGTTGACAGGTAGGGAAGGAAATACATTTTTGGAGCGTTTTGCTCTCCGGTCTCAGTGAATGCAGTGAACAAGTAAACGGCAGCGATGGCAAGCACCGTGTATTCCAACCAAGAAAAAACAAGGATGATCACTGCTCTGGGGGCTGCAGGTATGGACTATGACAGAGCAGTCCTCAAATACAGTGAAATGATTCCAGCAACTAGAGTGGTGAGCTCTTGTACCATAAGGCGTGCATTTGTGAGACTGTCCATAACAGGAAGTTTCCATTCCGGTACCCAGAGCCGGTCACACCCAATCTCTGCCAGTGAGTCGACACAAACAGACCAGGCCCTGAAAGAAATCGGAGATGATCTCCACGTAAAGTCTGCGCACCCTGGTAAAGTGAGTACAGACATCAAAGTCAAGTGTGCTGGGGATACTACACAAGCACAAACTCCACCCGTACTACGTGAGCCTTCCTCAACATTTCCAGCCGGGCGACAACCAGAAAAGACTGGATTTCTGTAACCGGATCCGATGTCGGACCCAGGAAAGCAGAAACTTTGTGAACAGGGTTATTTGGGCTGATGAGGCCCACTTCTGCTAAAGCGCTCAAGTGAATCGACACAACGCGCATTATTGGAGCCAAACAAACCCACACTGGCTACGGGACTGCAAGCATCGGTACGAGAGGGGATTGAATGTATGGGTCGGGATTTATAACGGAGCCATTATTGGGCCAATCTTTTTCACGGGACCCCTAAATGCCAACCGCTACTGTAGCGAAATTTCAGATGCCCTGTTCAGCTTTATTGATGACCTGCCCCTTGATGAACAGACCCGCGTGTGGTTTCAGCACGATGAGGCTCCACCTCACAGCGCCCGGCGTGCAGTACAGCTGCTCCGTCACATGTTCCGGGAGAAGTGGGCTGGCCGATTTGGTCCAGTGTCATGGTCCGCCAGGTCTCCTGACTTAACGCCGATGGACTTTTACCTCTGGGGTCGCATCAAAGAGTAGTATACTAAAACGAACCACGATCGCCGGCTGACCACCAGGGGAAAATCACTGCTTTCTGCTCGTCGCTTTCCAGATCCGAAATAAAAAGGGCCGTGGAAGATACAATTCGGAGAGCCCACCTGTGCATTGCAGCAGATGGCGAACGCTTCGAGCGCTGTTACGCTAATGATAACCTAATCAAAGTACACAGGAAGTGTGTTGAATGTGAAGAAATCCGTAGCATGGTTGAAACAAACGAATTGAAAAAAAGAAGAGAGCTGACAGGCATACAACTCTCTCTCTCACACACACATACACAGGTTCATGACAATAAGGTGGTGCAGAAAAACTACGAGACCGCTATCAGCGGTCATAGTGAAAACAGTCGCGTACGCACCCAAAAGCAAACAAACACACTGAGCAAAACACGAATAAAAGAAAAACAGCCCGACCCTGAAACTGACGTGGGCAAACCTGGCAGCGGAACTCTTCTGTGGGTTGGGTTTGTAACCCTTTCCCCCTCGTGTGGCGTTTCAATGTAACCGCCTTTCTTCGCAGCTTTGCGCTTAAACTTAGAGCCGTCAAAAAAAGAGGCGGTGCCAAGGGCTCTCACTTCCACGATTTTCGGCGAATTTATTTCGGCAATTGCCATTGCATTACGAGTGGGGTTATACGCTATACTGAGTAAAATGACGACGGGGAACCAATTTCCGCAAAGAATACGTTAGATTGCCTTGGGAAATTTCGGAGTTGAATTCAAGAAATTAACTTTCCGTTAATTGAAATGAAATAAAAATATTACAAATATATGTGACAACAGTTACTGGCAGAAAAAAAATCCCTTCACCGCATGTCTCTCCAGGGCCTACGTCTTTTACTATGAATTTCTATCAGGGTTGGTGGACCACCCTGTATGAAGGCTACCATGAAGAATCTCACTTCAAAGGAGCATGCGACTTTTTCATTAGTGACCTTACAGATAAGTCATGACTCTCTTAGGCGGTCATTTTATGTTGTTGCATAAGATAAAACCCCGAGAATAGGGAACACGATTTCGAAGTCGTGTTTTGAGCGCCACACTACCTCTTGTGGATTCGTTTTTCTGCCTGTTTACTGGAATAGCAGCCTCGTTTGGAGAGGCCCTGTACCGCGTTTTCGAAAGGCAGCTGCTTTCCCCCGCTAATTTCGAATGATTGCAACTGGACACACGCGTGCTGTGTCGTGCCAAAGGTGCCATGTGCGGTGTTTTTGTATTTTCTTTTTAAACAAATGTTACCGCTGCTGGGAATGTAACGAGGCTTTCTTTTTATTTTAACATTTCTTGTTCTTAACAGCATAAAGCTCAATATAAAGCAGCCTTTACCGGGGTCCCCAAACTCTATGCGACAGCAATAATGAAGGAAGTACTAAGGAAGGAACTAACAAAGCAGAACAAACAGATAACAATCAAAAAGATCTAGAAGAGACGAAAAACAGACGTTGAAATTGAGAGTTTGTGTGCATCGTCTGTTTTTCGTCTTTTCCCCAGTCTCGGGTTTTTCATCATGGAGTTGTAAGAATTTTCAAAATATTTCTTTGTCTCCTCAAAACAAAGCCAGGAAAACTGGCATCTCCGTGACTGTAGCGCGCCTTTGAAATGTAAAAGAAGAAGAAAAAACAACAACAAAAAGGCACGACCTGATTGCAGGTGCGATTAAGTACCATCGTTGTGCCCAATCACTTCAGCTGTGAGCGTATCCTCCGATTCTGGCAGCAGCGTCATACGGTTCTGAGAATCGAGTACAGGATCTCTTCAAGCACTATTCCCCTCCACCACCCGATCATTTCCGTAACGGTACATCTGCACTGTAGTATTTCGGGCTCAACTTTTCTGATGCGAAACACTAACGTTAAACCTCACTGTGACAGTAACAACTGTCAGCACATTTATCCAAGCACAGCAGGAAATCCTGTAAACAGTTTAATGCCGCGCAGTATCATTAGTACCAACTACCGACACAGTAGATAAACGTCGACGTCTCATGTGAACATGGCGGAAAGTTCTTTTGAGGCTCACGTACATGTCTCCTAGTGACTTGAAGACACATGAGGCCATGTGGGTCCTCATGAGGTGAAGGTACGTGAGGCCATGAGGGCTCTCATGAGGTGAGGGCACGTGAGGATGAGGACACGCGAGGCCATGTGGGTCCTCATTCGGCGAAAGTACGTGAGGCGCCGTGAGGACATGAGGGCCCTCATGAGGTGAGGGCACATGAGGGTGTGGACTCCTGAGGCCATGAGAGCCCTCATGAGGTGAGGACAAGTGAGGATGAGGGCCCTCATGAGGTGAACATACGTGAGGCCATGAGGGTCGTGAATAGCCTCATGATGTGAAGGCACGTGAGGATGAGGATGGTGAGGCCTTTCGGGATCCCGATGCACTGAAGTGAGGTTCGTGAGGGAAAAATTTGAAATGGAATGTGAGGGTGAGGGCGACTGAGGTTAAGTTACTGGTGAGGAAAATTTGGTGAGGGTGAGTGAGGCTGATAAAGTCCGTGCTTCGTGAGGTGAGGATGAGTGAGGCCGCAGGAAAATGCCCACCTATGCTTAGGATTGTCGATGTCTGATGCGACATAACGGTGTGACACGTTCTTTTATTATTATTATTGCTAAGCCGAGGAATGTAGGAATGTTTCCGAAGTCGGATCGTCACGGAGGCATTTACGTGAATCACAAGCGAATGCGGCGGAATCACCGGAAATACTCAAACGCAGCAGTGCGTGAATATTAATTGATTAACAAAGATGTATGAATTAACAAAATGTTCCTGTGGCAGGCTACCACACGCGCTGCCGGAAACACAAGGAAGAGGTAGAGTGCAGAAACAGTACGGCGTACAAATTCTAAAACGCGTACTGAAATGTACGCAGCTTCGAGAAAAGTGAGAGCGCGCACAACATAAAGGGTATTTAATTTCGTGCCTCTGATTTTCGACAAATCGGGCACAAGGCATGGTGTTCAGATTTCACAGTATATGCTGAGTGCACCGTGCAGTTGGAAAAAGGCAAAATTTCAAAGCAAAGTCCTTCTTTAGTGCAATGTTTTCATTTACTCAAATCTGGATTTCAAAACTCCATTCAAAACAGGGAGCACATACAATGGGTTCCAAAACAGGATGCCATTAAGTTCCCAAAAAATAGTTCTTACTTAAGAAAATTATCCGGCTACTTCGAATGCACTCATACAAACTTTTGCCACTGATTGGGGCCGTTTGCATTCGTGTCACACATTAATTAGGTTAATTTTGTTAATTGAACTAGCCCAGCAAACGAAGCATTTTTCTGCATTAACCTGGAAGCGCATCCCACTAGCACAAAAATGCATTCAAAATCGCGCGATTTTTCACAAGGTTTCTACAGAAATTTGGCAGCCGCTATTGGACGAAGGGCGATCGCTGGTATTTACGTTTGCCGAATTGTTGGCTCTGGCTCCGTTCAAATACCCTTCCTCCTGTGCAAAAAAAAAAAAAAAAAAGAAGAAACCACTCCATAATCGCACGTATACCCTTGTCAATGTGTCTGTCCTCAGCCACCAGCCACTAACAATGCCGGTGACGAGACCCTCGATCGGAATAAAACTTGTCGCTCTTTTCACTTTGTCGCGATAAAGGGGGAGCCGAGAGTTCCGCAACCACAAATTACACTGACCATACTTCGCAAAGCAACGTATCTTTGACTAACAAAATTCTGTACGAATCTTGTGAAAAGCCCATTGAGTTTGACTGGGATAGTGTGCTGTGGCGACAGGCTTCCAAATCCATGCAGGAAAATGCTACCTTTCCTAGACTAATTCGCGAGTTCAATTAACAAAGTTAGATTAGTTAACGCATGACACGAATTCAAAGAACCTCATTCTGAGGCAAAAGTCTGTATGAATGTATTTCAAGTACTATTTTTGCTTTTATTTTTTGGATCGGCGCAACCGAAAAACCGAACGGTTAAATGCAGTTAATTCCCAGTGTTGCGTAACAACCACAGAAACCAATAGTGGCGGGTTACGAATTTCGAGTTCACGCAAACAATATAGATACAACATTAGAAAATTTCGGTCTGTCGGTAGAAAACCTTTAATAGGTTTTATACAGAAAAAAAAAAAAAACGGCCCAAACCCAAGCCACAACCCGGGTTCGGTAGGCCTGGTGTTAACCCGATCCACATCGACCAATGCCAGCTTCGCTTTTGGTCCGCGAACTGAAGCTGACTAGCTTGTACTGTCCTGATCAAAACCTGGGTGTTCCGGAATCCGGGACATTCCGGTTTTCTTCGGGCAGGATAAAGGCAGATCCAGCCCGGAACCAACTGGAAGAGACCTGAACGACCCCGGATTTCTCTTGATCCGGCCTGATTAAAACCAGATCCGGGCTGATCAAGTTTGATCCGGAATTTTCGTACGGGAGGTTGTTTGACAGAACTTGAACAAGATTATATAGCACACGATAAAAGTAGAGTGAACATAATGTGCAGAAAAAATGGCTTCAAGCAAGCGAGCTGGTGAAGATGATGCATATGTAAAACCCCGAGACTAGGGAACACAAAGGGACATGTTTGTGTCTGTCCCTTTTTACCTTACCTTTTTACCTTACATGTCAAGCCAGTACCACACCAGTATCCAGTGTGAAGTTGTGACAAATAAATAGTTTCCATTTTTCTTAGCTCTCAGAAAACAGACAGTGAATTAATAAGAGTAGACAATGTTAACATGAATTCTGGGCTATTCTTCAGTTAAAGATTCACAGATAGTAAAGGCACCTTCCTCAATGGACGTTGATGACCCTGAAAATTCTAAAACGTTATCAGAGGCGACATCAGCTTCGGTATGTCAAAGGATTGTATGTCTAACAGTAATCCAGCTAACAGTAACAAAAATGTGCAAAAGACAAATTATCTGAACTAATGTAACGTACCTTCTATATCAGACAGTGAAGCTTGTAACACCCCATCCACAGGAACCAGTGTCCAGACACAAAAGTGCTGGAACTGGGAAATAGCAGCTAATCGGAATGGCAACATTTGGTTTCCACCCTGAAAGCACAGGTTGTAACTTTGAGGGCAGATTTAAAAGTGGTGTCAAGATGTCTGCACATGAAAAGTTGAACATAGATGAATACTCAAATTATAACGTCACATTGTCATACCTGTTGGTGGAGGTGGACTAACGTGTCAGCGATTTCTTCATGACCAGATGCAAGCCAGATCATGCTTCATTTCCGCCTTCAGCGCGCACCTGTGATAATTCAGAAGTTAGATTATCAATAGTACTATTGTGTTGTTTATTCGTGGTTATATCAGAGTAAGCGCAGTAGGACAGCTGCACAATCGATTCATTAAGCTTGCTATTTTTTATATCTGAACCTCGACTTACCTTTTTTTGCTCTCGTTTTTTGCCTTGATCCTCCGTGGCACGTTCAAAACGTTATGCGTCGGGCACCTCAGATTTTCATCAGACGATTTCGTGCCGAGATTCCAAATTGCCGAAGGAATCGCGCGTAACCTATGATAACATTCGTGGACGAAATTCTTGCAGTGGAAATTAGCAGGCACCACTGTCAGCCAAGAGCTTCGCACTGCTTGGTCTTTTGGCAGCTTATAATAGGTAACACCTGAATGCTCCGATGAATTGTTCTAACAGCGTAGCACTGTCGCATCTTCGACAACTTCGCCGTGGCATATTCACGAATCATATCGCTCCAGCCCATAAAAGGCAAGGTCAGAACAAGGAAGTGCACTTTCCAAACGACGATGTGCCAAAAAAAAAAAAAAAACATTCACATGCTTTGTTTCCGGCTTAGCAACAACATAACAGCTGTTCGCTTATGTACGATGCACAGAGGAGGAAACGAAAGAAGCCAAGCAGCCAAGCCAAGAGTCCATGCCAAGCCAAAGACAGATAAACCGAGAGCAGTGACGTCGGTGCGCCCGTGCGCAGGGTTTGCCGACGGTCTGACGGCCGGGCGTGGGAACTAAAAAAACTGTTTTCTAAAAAACTACGAACAGTTGGAGCAAGATATTTCGCACACATATTCAGTGTTCGGTAATGAACACACAGCGCGAGTATTGCTCAGTTCTGCGGCACTTCAAAATCGGCATATCTGACCTTTAAGACTACGTACCCCTACTACACACAGCTGCAATTACAACTTTACGGCCTCAATTTGACGAGGGCATTTTTCTTTGTATATAGCTCAAAACAAACCAAGTCAATTCTTGTAACCCGGAACGACGCATTTTTAGCAGAGGTGATCCCTACTTCCTTGCGGTACTCTCTGAAATTAGGAAGTGAGATAAGAGAGGCGTCACATTTGAACGTCTGTGATTATTTAAGAGTCGTGCAAGTGCAATAAAATATTGGTGAGAGACTAACAATCAACTTTTCTATGTTCACATTACTAAGAGAGCCAGTGTGAAATACTGCCACAAAAGAAGGAAGGGAGTTGCCTCAGGACAGAAGCCGCCGATATCTCGAACAGAGACTGTTCTTCTTCTGGGCACCGTTCTCATCATTGGCATGGTATTTAAAGGGTTAGGTGTGACGTGTTTAAAGGTTCATGCGAATTGTGGGTCAACAGCCCGGAGGGAAGAAAGGTTCCGTACGGGCTTTGAGTGAATGGCTGCTTTGTTAGAGTGTGGAGGGGATTATGTGAACGTAGTGATCTAGGCTACAGACCGGTTACAGAAAAATGGAAGGTTCACGAACACGTGGACGAAACGGGACAACAGGCAAGAATTGGCAAGCATAGCGAAAGATAAGGAGGTTAGTGGTTACCTAGGGAAAATTCCAGAGCCAGCAAAGTTTTTTTATTTATTTTTTATTTAATATTTGTAATGCAAAGTTGTGACATGCAATAAAGAAAGTAGAAAGCAGTGGCCATGCAGAACATAACAGATGATAATGGAGGTAGAAGGGAGAGGCATATTTTATTTGTGAAGTGTTTCTCCCTAGGTGCCTTGTGATTTGTTGATACCGGACGGGTGAAGAGCGTTGAACTTGTATATGAGATAAGACTGCCTATCACGTCTGTCACGTGGGGATCTAAACCCGGTTTCTAGAATATATAGTTTAATGTTGTCAAAATTGTGACCAGGAACGTTAAAGTGTTCGGCGACTGCTTTGGGTAGTTTGTTGGACGTGTCGGTTCTGTGTCCGGTAAGGCGGTTGTTCATTTGTTGGCCGGTTTCATCAATGTATTGCATAGAGCAGTCGCCGCATTCAATGCAGTATATGACATTGGAGCTTGTGCATGTGAATGCGTGGTTAACGGGGTGGGTGTAATTGCTCGCAGTGCTTTTGATGAAGTTAGCGTGTTGAACGTGCTTGCATGTTTTGCAGCGCGGGAGGTTGCAGGGTCGTGGTCCCGTGTACGGGGTGCTTGTTTTGCTGATTTTGGCATTGACCAAGGAGTCTGCCAGGTTTTTTGCGCGTCGGTATGTCACCTGTATGGGATTTGTGAATATATTGCTAAGTCGGTCACTGCTTTGGAGGAGGGGCTCGTGCTTCTGTAGAATGGCTTTGATGTTTGGAAGTGCGTTGGAATATCTTGTGATGAAACTTATTTGGCACGCGTCAGGATTTTTTCGGTTTTCCAGAACCTCGTCTCGATCGAGTGTGAGTGCTTTGCGACGGAATTCGGTTAGGAGGGAGTCTGGATAGTCCCTTTGGGTAAGTGTACTGCAGGGTTCGTCAAGATTCTCAGCGTAATCTGTGTCGTTTGAACAAATTCTGCGTAGTCTTACACTCTGCCCATTAGGAATTCTAACCTTACAGTGACGCGGGTGGTGAATCTTGAAGTGAAGGTATTGTTGTTTGTCAGTTGGCTTTTTGTACAGGGTTGTGATGAGGTTGCCGTTGTCTAGTGATATTGTGGTGTCGAGGAAGTTAATTAAGTGAGTTGACGGTTGTGATGTGAACTTTGTGTTGCTATGCGCGGTGTTCAGTAGGCACTGGCATTTTTGCCGATCTCGCAATCGACAGCCTCTTTGTGGAGGTACTGCCCTTCATGTCTCATAATATACTATTTACATTAACTGTCGCTTTAACTTTTGGACTTTTCACTGAACTTTTTCCCCGCCCCTGGGACCCCTCCCGTGTTAAACGGTGGCATGACCAGCACGGCACCTTTGTCATCAAATGTGGTCTTAATGGCCGGGAATCCCTAGTCACTAAGTACGACGTCTCCCGGCAGCACATGCGCCAGAAACCCAGAGTCACGTGTGATGAAAGAATCAGAATGTCTTCCCCCATACGGCTTAGAAAGAAATGCAACTGCCCCATTTGGTATGATCCCTACAAGCCACTTCAACGTGTAGCCCCCCTTCTAGTGCGAATAGAGGTAATGTTGTTGTTCAAGGTCAGAAGGAGTCTCTGTCCTGACCTCTGCACAATCAATTATAAATGTACAGTCTGGATAGTGGCGTTGAAAGCATGGTGGCAGTGTCTCTTTGATTGTCTCACGTGGTGGCACGAAGATCCACTCTCTGGTCACTGCGCTGAGCTGGTCCAATGTTATGTGGAAGACACGGCATGCTGTCGATTTAGTCACACCAAAGAGTGCTGCTATTGCCGTTAAGCTTACTCCAAGCTTCAGTTTCATGAGGAGTATAGCCAGTCTGTCTTCGCGAGAGACATCAGAGGCACTCTGGCGTTGTTCGGGAAGGAGGTTCAGAAGAATGGAAAACACTGTCATGGTGACACCGCAGAGATCCTGCAGGGCCTTCTCTGGACTGGTGAGCGTTCGAAAGCCTTCAAAGCCGCACTTCCTTTTCCATGATCCAACTGGTGTCACCTTAAAGAAGAAAAAGAGGAACATTTCGTATAGCAGTAATTACGCAGGTCACAGAGAAGCACATCTGAGGGCCTGGCCCTTAGCAGAGAGCCGAGGCATGACCTGCAGGCTTAAATTCACTCTGTCACAAACCTGTTCAGCTCCACAGGGATCATTTTCCTCAGTATCACAACGGTCGTGGCTTTCTGAAGTATGTGTGCTTGAAGTTCTGGCAGTATGCTCATCAGCGTGCTCAACCTGGGTTTCACCATGCTGACCGTCACATATCGAGAGAAACAGCTGCAGGACTCCAGGCGTCTCTGTTTCTTTCAACGCTTCTGTCTGTGTTGCCTGCAATTAAAAAAAATGCATTAGTCGTCCTTGCCAGAGCTAGTTAGCACTATATTTACGCACTGCATCAGCATGTGTTGGTAGCTTTAAAGCTCCAGCTGCAAGGCCAGAAAGGAGAGCAAGTTCAAAATCGTCTTTAGGCATGGGCTGTTCAGTAACATCATCTGCCATTCCCGAGGCACAACTGCTTCTAACACAGATACACTATCTCCACCGTCATGTTTTCTTTCATCGCCTGGCGCTTTTGCCACCTGCGTTGAACGTACAATATTTTAAGTTCCATGAAAAAGTCACGAACAGCTACTCCATCGTGCCACTCATCAATGTAG
The DNA here is from genome assembly GCF_037126465.1 of Ornithodoros turicata. Taxonomy (NCBI): domain Eukaryota; kingdom Metazoa; phylum Arthropoda; class Arachnida; order Ixodida; family Argasidae; genus Ornithodoros; species Ornithodoros turicata. The sequence goes on along the minus strand of NC_088209.1, from coordinate 2,065,931 downwards.
TACATATGGTATTTACGTATCTCAAAACATTGTTGTGGTGGTGGCTAAAGAAAACAAAGAAAAAATTTGAGACTTATATCAAAACGAGCGCTGCCTGTTACCTTAAGTCTCTCGTAGCATCTGGTGTTTTCTTCCTGTACACTTCAGGAAAGATAGTTGGCGTGTACGAGGGGCTCGACTGGACGTTGCTCACATGATTTCCAGCGAAGTGGCGACTGCAAATGACGGTCCTCTTGGTTGGTTGCCATGGAGTACCGTCCGGACTTGAAAATAAACAAGGAAAACTGGCAAGTTGTTCACAGTTGTCAAGGCAGTGATGTCTGCTTTCGCAGCCGTACTTACTTTACACGACGAACCGCGACTATCCACGCTTGCCTCCTGTCCTTCTCGTACCATTTGCCAGGAAATGAATGGCATGTCACTGGAGGGCTCAGTCCTACCTTATTCTTCACACTGTTGCTACAGTTTACGACACAGCAGTAAGCCGATCCGGGCCTATGCTGTGATTTCTGAGCTTTCGACATAGGCCAGCGGGTTTGCACATACACGAACAGCCGTAAACGATACGTACCGTCCCGCCAATGTGCTCGAGAGAGGTTTGGACGCCCACCGCCAGGGGAGAAACACGGCGCTGGTATCGCCCCGACAAACTCCAGCCAAACAGGCCTATTCTCCCAATCCATACAGGAATCTGTGCTGCCGAATGATTGGAAAGTATGGAAGATTGTTCCAGTCGTTAATTCAGGCGACAGCCTAGTTGCCAGTAACTACCGTGTAAAGGAGGTGTTGTTCCTCTATATGAGTCCCGACCGGCGATGATGGTATGCCACGGAGAGGGATGACGGTGGCCTATCTCCATGGCCGCGCCGGTGGAACCACTGATCTCGATTGTAAAAGGCTGGATCGCGGATAGGGAGCGCGAGCGTGAAGAAACCGGTCGCCATCTTACGGTGCCCACAACAGTCGCCGCAGCGATCATGGCAACTTCTTGCAATTACGGTCGTACCAACCGTACTGGCAAGGTCACAGGGCCTAAATTTATACAGGTGAGTCACTCTTCATCAAGGAATAAATAGGCGTCCATTCTGTATATTTAGTTGACCATTATGAAGTGTTTTTTTTGCCCAGAACGAGCACTGGATGCAGGTTGCTTGATCGCTCTTCCGACGTTCAATCGAGCACACTTGCATTTTACCCGGCGGCAAATACAGTTTGAGTGCATAATATGCTTGAAAGAACATGTTACACTACACAGGTAGTGTTGTCATCAATATATGTGCGAGCACTCGAGCGCTTTTTTTGCATGCATTGCTAGCATGGTACACGGTGTTCTCTGCGGAAGCAAGTGCCACATTCATTTCTTTGAATTACCTTCGCGCACAAGTTCGGTATTACGTCATAATGAGACCACGATTGTCACCTTTTTTCATGTATTGGTATTGTTTTGTGCCTTGGTTTGATTTGTGACAAAGAATCCTACGTAACGATGGTGTGGCGCGACTTGAATAACGCCTTTGTCTGAGCTGTATCGTCAGCTTGTTACGATAGTAATAATTTGTAGCGTGTCGTGCTATTTGAAGCAGTTTTTAAGGCAAAAGTGGTCTCTCAATACAGGTTTCGTCATGAGGGCTACCCAGTGAATAATCTGTGTAGTGTGATACGGCTGGGTGTACAGGTAAGTATCACGTTCCTCATCCACTGGTTTCTACTTTACAGGAAGGAACAACCTCAGTGCACGCACTGTGGTTAGCCTCTCTCAGTTTTGCATATTTTCTTACATGTTCACATCAGAAACACACCTTACACTTTGGGCTCCTTCACCCAGCAATATAATAATTAGAGATTATAATTCTTTTTAGAAGAGTTCCCCATATTCTTTTTAGAATAGTTTTTCATCTTTTTAATTTTTAGAAGATACAGGGATTGTAAACCGTGTTTTAAACTGATGTTTTAACATTTGTCCAATGCATTTATTAAACAACATATTCATTTTTAACTGGTTGCACCCAAACCAATGTTCTGATGTATTATTTCCTTTGTTGTCGATGCACCATAAAAATTGGAATAATCATCATCAATGCAGGTTACTTGACAGCTGCCTCGACATACTCAAGAAATGGGTGCAGAACCTGGGTAATGCCCACAAACTTTGATTACCACAGCACCTCCAGAAAGTATGTGTCACATGGGATTTTTAAATGTATTCACAGTATATGATACCTTGTATTAACTGTTGTAGATCTAAGCCGTCTCTACAGTACACTCTCAGAAATTAAAACCGTGAGAACCGTGATAATTGTTTCAGTTAATAGGGCATGCACATATATGCTATCAGAAGAAAATTATTTCTTGAGAATGCACTTGTATGGCTACTGGTGTTGTTTACATCTACTTGAGAATGCACTTCTCTGGCTACTGGTGTTGTTTACATCTACTGTTGATCACATTCATTTATCACATATTATATTCTTATATATATATTATTATATTAACACATATTTGATCACATTAAATTCGAAATTCATCATATATAATAAAATACCAGGAGGGAAGTTGCTATTCATTGCTCATTCTAATCTAAAATTGAGTGCTACAAATTTAGAGAGAGTACCTGTTCATTGTCATTCCTAAAATATATATTGTCATAGTAGCAAGGTCATAAAACAATAAATGTAGTCTTTTGTGACCTCCCTGCACGTTCATCGTATCCTGAAACGCATAAGTGCAAGAAATGACTTGAATAAACTTGATGTTGTATAAACTTGATATAAAATGTTGAATAATATAATGTATGATATAAAATGTTGAATAAACTTGAACTTGTATATTCTCTTTACTCACCATCAGTGACCTTCTTTACAAAAGCATATCGTGTTAGATTTTTTTTGTTTACGTTTCACAGACGGGGTACACAAGGGCCAAAATGACAAAATCACAACTGTTTCAAGCTCCAAATCGTTCTGCTGCAATTATCCTGTTGCAGACCATACGTGAGTAGTGCAAGAAGGCCCTTGCACATCAAAATGTAAGATGGGAGTCACAGTTAATGCAAAGTGGTTCCTATGAGAGACTTCGATGCTGAACTAAATTGTGCAAACTGCGGAAGGTGCCATAGAAGATATTCAGAAAGCGTGCTGGTCTCACAACGGTGCTACGACGCTCTCTTTTAGATGACGATGATACTCATTGGAGTTTCAGATGTGCAGCTGCATTTTTTCGAACGTGCTCCACATAACAAGCATGACAAAGTCAGCCCTGGATAGCAGGCCCCCGTTCCTAAGCAGCTTTGCTCACGCTGTAGTTGTATTCAGCAAAAGCATGTGAGTACTCGAGAAGGACATTCAGTTTGGCACAACCGCGCCTGCAAATAATCAGAACAAATGAAGGAAGAAACAAACAAACATAGAAGGGCTGTACTTCAAAAAGAGGTAAATCTTGTGTCTCAAGGAGGTGTTACCACTTTTAAGTAACTTAATTGATTAAGCTTACATCACTACCTGATTAATTGTCCTAACGAGCGTGTTCTAATTGCGTGAAGCAATTAAATCACGCTCACAACGTATTTGGGCTGCTTCGGTGTGTCCATATTTGCGAGGCAAAGCACCGCAGTCGTTCACTAAAAGACACTTTCTGCGGCGGTGCTTGATATAAATCATACGAAACCGATACACGGCTAAAACAACGGCTGTGATTCTACAGAACGATCTCTTTCTGCCATGCGAGTATATCCTTTCCCGGACCGTTCTTTATGGAACAATTTTTGTCCAGAACGCAGCACGGGATATTACATACATGGTGGTTGTTAACCTCACATCGTTTCTTGTTGAAATATTGGCTGGGAAACGTACTGTAGTACAATCCCCAGCCCTGCACTGCTGTGACGGTCTAGTTTCGGAATGCAAAACATAACGTAATTAAGAATCGAACGGCAGGACACCTGTGAAACACTGTTAGGATACATCAGTATACTGGCACCTTACAAAATTGTGTGATGACAAGCAACGATCAACGCCTGCAGCGCTATAAATACTCACAATCTCCGTTGCCTCCCATTGTTTTCTATGGGCGCACACTGCGCTTTAGGGCCTCCCAACATGGCGGCCCGAATGCACGCCTCTCCCCCGCGAGCCCCTCTCCCATGCGCCATCCAGCTTTTATAGATAGAGATCAGTGGGTGGAACTGAGAAGCGGGTGCTCCATGCGCGTGGCCATCGTTGTCGTCGTTGTCGTCGTCCAGCGTCCGCTACAGGGGTCCCCCGGCCGTCAGATGCGTTGCGGACGCATCGCAAGAGCTGGAGTCCAGGAAACGCGTCTGGGAAAAGCTGCAGTGGAGGGCGACCGTGATGGACGTGCAGATGTGGTGACGTGTGGTCGAACAGGGGCACGGCACACGTTGGCGGGATTTCACAGAGGATGAAGACGGGAACAGCGATCCGTCAGGTAGAGACGAGCGAGAGAGAGTGAGACGCTCGGTGGCGTGGTCCTGGGGTGCCGCGACCGGCACGGGAGCCGAAGCTCGAGAGTCCCAGGTGGAGTGAGTGAGGTGCCGAGACGGGCTGAAGCGTGCCAAGGCTTTGGCTGCCGCGAGTGCCGCAACCGGCAGGTGAGCGCAAGGCTCGAGTGTCGCGGCCGGCAGTGAGAAGCGTGAGAAGAGGAGTGAAGAGTACCGAGATGCGGTAGGAGTGGAGGCGGCTCAATCTGCGAAGCGCGTGTGTGCCGGAGGTAGTGCTGCTCGATGGCGTCGTCACAAAGTTGGGATGGTGAAGGGCCGAATTGCTCCGGACATGATGTTCTTCGTCCGGGTCACCAAATGTAGAGGAGGTGGAGTTCCTCTACATTGGGTCCCGACCGGCGATGATGGTATGCCACGGAGAGGCGATGACAGTGGCCTATCTCCATAGCCGCGTTTCCATGAATACGACACTAGCGTATCGTATCCAGTTGTCGAATCGAATCCACCCATGTAAACGCGTCAATTTGCTAGGAGAGCGTATCGTATTCAATTCGCTAAACAGAGGTGGACCGAGACGGTGGATGCGCATTCAAACTGTGCATGTAAACAGACGATGCGCATCAAGGCAAGAAGAGAGGATTATGGGAAGCGGCGTTCGGCTGCGGGCTAGTTGCGTCGTCTGCTACTCCTAGTCGGGATCACAAAATGATGATATTAGGGAGTTCGCAGCCACGCTTCGTTTTGGATATGTAGCTTATAGTCTACACTAACAGAAGCAGCTGGGCTTGCAGCCGTAGTGCAGATTTCATTCTGAAGTACGCTTGAAAATGGGGCGTAGATGCTACGTTTTCGACGTTTCAGCGTTCGGTGCGAAAGTAGCGGGACACCGGAAACGGCAGTATTTGCGGAAGTGCGCCTCTAACTTTCCGATATGACACGGCGTGGCGCCACCTCCGGTCTGGGCTCGATGCGCATTCATGTAAACGGTGGCGTATTGTCTTCTCTCCGGTTTCGACTCGATTCGATACGCTTGTGTCGTATTCATGTAAACACGGCTCATGGCCACGCCGGTGGAACTGAGAAGCGGGTGCTCCATGCGCGTGGCCATCGTTGTCGTCGTCCAGCGTCCACTACAACCGGCCGATCTCGCTGACCAGTGTCTGTTGTAAATTATTGGAGCACATTATTTACTCTCACGTTGTGCAGTTTTTAGATGAGAGCAACTTTTTTTACCCGCTACAACATGGCTTCCGCAGACAACAGTCTTGCGAGACACAGCTTGCATGCTTTCTTCACGACCTCTTCATGAATGCGGATATCCGCTCACAAACTGGCGCCATTTTTTTCGATTTTCGTAAGGCGTTCGACAATGTACCTCACCATTACCTTCTCGAAAAGCTCCGCGCGACACATATCGACTCTAAGTCTTACAACTGGATCCGATAGTTCCTCACTAACCGTTCCTCCTTTGTAATGTGCAACGACTGTCCTTCTTCGTCCTTTGCTGTGACGTCTGATATCCCCCAGGGCTCGGTACTTGGTCCCCTTCTTTTTCTAATCTTCATCAATAATCTCCCTAAGAACATTTCCGCCACTATACGTCTTATCGCCGATGACTGTGTAATCTATAGGAAAATCTCATCACCTGCCGACCAGATTGTATTACAAAATGACATCTCTCTAATTCACTCCTGGTGCCTGACTTGGGACAGGCCTCTTAATCTTGATAAATGTAACCTCATATCTTTTCTTCGTCACAGTCCTAACCAAATGTTTTCATTTCCTTATTCGCTTGACAGAAACTTTAGTTTTCTTCAGCGGAAGTTGACCTGCGATGTTCTTGTCAGGGTCGACTCTTACAAATATCTCGGTATTCATCTTTCGCATGTTTTGTCTTGGAACAAACACATCGAATCAATAATTAAGAATGCTAATCGCTCCCTAGGGTACATTAGACGTCACCTTAAAGGGACTATGAAATTTCCCGAACCCCCATACTTTTTTTCGATGGAAACTGTTCTTCCCGCAGAGAAACTAATATGCCACAAATTTTTCCGGACGAAATCGCTCCACTCTGCGAGGAGCGCGCGCTGGAAATGTCTCCTCCGCGTTCCTCCTCTCTCGCGCATATTTCCCTGCCGATGGTGTAACTGTACGGACCGCTCTTCGGTTCCCCGTTCTGTCACCGGTGTTGCACAATGGCAAGTAATGCCGCGAGCTCGCGCTGTGGCTGCCGCCACTGCCGAAATCTGCCGATCGCGCGAAAGCTGCTGTCATAGAGATTTCCACTCCCGATGAACGCATACGCGGGATCCTACGGCGCATGCTCCTGGCGGGATTCCTCGGCTCGGCAACACGTCACGATGACGTGTTGCTGAGCCGGCCGTGGTCGCGTCAAGTTACCCGTTGTGTCTCCACTCGGCAGCTCGTCACGGCGCGGCGCCAGCTGTCCTCCCTTCGCCGCTCCGTTTAAATTCGCTCCCGAGAAATCCGCTCGCACGACGAAAGTAAAATTTCGGTTCTAGGCTCAGAAAAATGTCTTCTTTCGAACGAAACGAAGAAAAAAATCGTTTCATAGTCCCTTTAAGTCGGCCCCACAGGGTATCCGAAAAATAGCACACGTTTCTCTAGTTAGGTCCAAATTGGAGTATGGTTCAGCTATCTGGGATCCCTCTCAGCGGTACTTGTGCTCTGCTTTAGAGGCTGTCCAGAACAGAGCAGCTCGTTTTATTGTCAGCGACTACTCGCGAAGTTCCTCGGTAACGGCAATTAAACAGCTACTTGAGCTCCCTAGCCTGGACAGTCGCCGAACCGTCGCAAGGTTATCACTTTTTCACAGATTCGTCCACAGTATCCCACCTAACATTTCTCCGCTTACCCGCTCTACAGTTATATTCCCACGTTTCGACCATCGATGCGAAGTAAATCGTTTTCAATGTCGAACAGACATCCTTGCGAAATCATTTTTTGTCGAACCGCAATTAACTGGAACGATCTTCTCTCTGACCTAGCTGAGCTCGTTGACTACGATAATTTCCGTGGCCAACTTTCCGTTTGATGTTTGTATTCTTTTTATAATGTACTATTATGTTTTTCTATTGTATGCTCTACTTTTCGTGCCAGCCAGGCAATATGACTGGTTCAGTGTTGTGTACTTTTTTTTTCTCTCTCATCGTTTTTGTGTTGCTGACATGCATGTACCATCATACTCCCCCATGTAGCGCTCTGGTGAGCCTTTGGGGTACTTTAAATAAATAAATAAATATGGGAGCAGCAGTGACTAACATTTTTATTATAAACGCATCCGCCACACCAGCAAAGTTGGATGACTGGTGCTGATGACATGTAGCGGTCGCCGGACCCGAATTTCGCGTTAGCGGTGATCGCCGTGGTAACAATATATGCTTCGGGGATGTGACATGGCGACGACAAGCACGAACAGCAATCCTTAACGTGATTTCACAAGCAGGAGTTGGCATTGCACTAGTTCTAGTTTTAGTCCTAGCTTGTTGAGATAGTTATATGGGAGCCAATCCTTGTGACTGGTCTTCCGCCTCGATGCCAATACACTCCGGGGATGACAATCCTCTCCGGGTGACTAGTCCCCCGTTCCCCGTCCATGGGCTGGCTAGATGCCCGCCGCGCCAGTTTTCAGCGGAAGTTGACCTGCGATGTTCTTCCTCTTCGTGAGCGACTACACCGTTTTCACATCTCTCGCTCTGATGGTTGCCCGTCCTGCGGGATGTGTGAAACCGCAGAGCACTGTTTCAGGCGTTGTCGTGTTCCTCTTTTGCTGTGGCGCAGAGTAACCGAGACATTTCAGCTGTCGACTGCCGCCTGAGCCACCGTACAGTTCCTGGGACCGTTGCCTGTTCCGCGTAAACAATTGGTTTCATTAATTACCGAGATCAACTTTCAAATCTGGATCCGTCGTTGCCGGCTCGCTTTCGGCGGCCCAGACGCAGCCATATTTCAGGCTGTCAGGGCAGGGCTTCGTAGCCACATTGTCCGTGAGCAAGCACTGTATGGTGTTGTGGAGAGCTCTCGCCGCTGGCTGACGTCTACTAGTCTTTTCCACCACGTTCAGGGTGAGTGGCAAATCATGTTATAGCCAGCTCGTTCGGACCGTACTGAACTCTGCAGCGGCTCTCCCGTGTTTGGATCGTTCGCTTGGTATGGTCAGTACGAAAAGCAAACTCTCCAAGAGTGTTGTTATCTAGCTTGTAGGACTGTAAACTAAATTAGTGTCTGTCCAAAGGGGACTACCTCCATAGGTAGCTCTCCCGCTTGATGACAATACAATGGTACAGGAAGACGACGAGGCGGTAAGATGATGTGCATTGCTCTTCGTTTTAGGGCGAGAGCAGTAGTATTTTTGAAATGTGATGTGGGCAAGCTTTCGTTTGTCCCATCCTACAGTTGGCAATACGAAGACGTGCTCTACTGTTAGGCCTAGCGGAATTTTTTCTTTCACAATTTGTTTAACTTTTCGTTGCTTGTAGCTGCAACTTTTTTATTGAATAACTGGGTGCGAAGCCGTGTCTTCCTGTTGGGACACCGGCTAAGCTAAAATGTGCTACAACCAATATGATCGCATGTTGCTGTTCAAAGTGCGAGTACCGCAGGGTTACTTTGGAAAAGATGTGTTGCATGCTTGTAAACGCGTCGAGCCTGAGCCAAAAAGCACAGCATGGAATGAGTGTTTCATCTTTCGAAAGCAGAGGTGCACCCACAACAATCCTGCGCCATATCAATGCTTCAGAGCAGCACAGCCTAGTAAGAAGCCTCAGAAAGGTTACATCAAGTGTAACTGGGTTCATGAAGCTGAGGGCTCTGTGGGTTGAGTAAGAAAGCATACGTGTTACACAATAGCTACGAGAATGATCGGATGCACTTGCATGGTTTTCAGTGCGTAGACTTAAAACTGAAAAATAAATGTGCTAACCTTGTTTAAAGAACTTTTCCGTCAGAAACACAGGAAAGCGCACTTGGTTTCTTTAGATGAAGATTCGAAGAATTCAACTGCAGCATTTGCAGTACATTATCAGGTCCCAAAACTCCTTTGATATCCAGAATTTCGCAGAGGCGAGTGACTGCCCTTGCGGCTCGTTGCTTCGCGGCTGATCAAGAACAGTACGCTTCAATGACAGGTAAAACGTTCAGAATATGGCGAAGAACTGCAACACCAACCGATGACCTGACTAAGGCAGGGTGAGCCGTGAATCACACAAGTTCGCAAGGTCGTCATATGGCATCCATTACAGCTGACCAGATACGGAACCATATGGAACGCCGTACACAGATTGAAAATACAATCGTAGAACCTACTGCAGGTGTTAAATGCATGGTATATTTTTCTTTATGGGACTGTAACGAAAAACATATTATCATATATATGCCATTTCACGAAGGAAATGGACAGGGCATAGCGTGAACACGTGATGAGTTTAAGCCAATTGTGAGTGTACCTAGTGGCCCTCATGTCGACGTCATTTTGAGGGTGGACTGAGGTGGATACATACACGTGTGTTTTCTCACTTTCACGTTAGGCATGCTGCACTCGAATGAAGTCGAATGTTTAAAATTCGAGTTTAGAGAAACCGCAGGGTTTCAATGCGCGAAGTTTCGCCTGGAGTGTCCTTGTTTGGTATTTTATCGACTGCGAGCACGAAAGAGCTCTCACAACTTCTGGTCGGAGTCCCTTTAACGGAATGCGGTACACCACATTCTGCCAGGCGTTTTCTTGTTCTTCATGGTCATTCACATGAAGTATTCGATTTGTCGGATATGGCTCTTAAAGGTCATCCTGACCCTCTGCAGGGTATACTTCTCGGAGGTGGCTTGGCCTTCCATGGTTAAGTTCCAGGAAGAGGGCTGAGGGCTCCCACACAGTCCGCGCCTATGGTTGCAGGTTCGGTGATTGTCATTTCCCTGCAGTCCCAAACATTTCGTGCCTCGAGTATAAATGTTTCGTATCAATCGAACGAGAAACTGACCCAGAAGCGAACGCACTCAGTAAAAATGTAATTTGACTAAAGCGCGAAATACGCGTTGATACACATCGAGGTAAAACTGGGCTGGCATCCTGCCTCCCAGAAGGAGAGTTAACGCGCCATAACTGCCGACACAGAAAGGGGCGACGCGTCTCGAAGACTCCAGTACATTCCGTTGCATAAGGGTGTAATGAGAAAATGTCATTGCTATTAAGATAGCGTTCTAAAAATTGTATATTTGCGAAGCAGACATTTAGCGGACCAATGCAGTGTGGCAATAGCAGTGATGGCCAGTAGTTAACTACATGTAGTTAAACTACTAGTTAAACCACCAGATTGTAGTTAGAAAGTAGTTATCAACTACTTGCAGAAATGTAGTGGCAACTACTAGTCAAACTACTATTTCAAGTAGTTAACTACAGTAGTTAGGTTATTGAAGGCGGAAACTATACTTCCGATTTTGCCGCAAGCTTTGCGGCACGGTTGTGGTTCCGACTTTTACCTTTAGCTACTTGTTTGATGAGAACGGAGGTGCAGAGCATTTGTGTCGTGCATATGTACTAAGTCGTCACTTTTAATGCTTGTCCAGCAGTGTTGCGGATTTAATGAGTCAAATCGGATTTAAATCAAATCCATGTTTTTCGGAACACCGCAAATCAAATCCAAATCAAGTCCGAATTTAAACTTGAGGCGACAAATCAAATCATTTTAAATCCGGATTTGTTTTTGGTGTGCTAAATCAAATCCGGTTTTAAATCAGGATTCATCAAATCCGTCAACGAATCCGGGGGCTAAAGTTCCCGAAATAACTGTAGCATGCAGCTGACCATGTCCACAAGGTCGTACGATTACTGCATGCATTCGCTGGATAAGACCGTGACATGGTATAAACCCCTATAAATCTCACCTGCAGCGAAGAGTATGAACAGCCAACATAGCGATGCCAACGTTGACACTGACATTTTATTTTCACGTGGATATCGGAATAACATATTTGTCAAATACGCTTACTCGGTACATATTATAAAGCCAACTGCCGGAAATTATGTTGTGTTAAATGTGACGGCTACGTGCTGCGCACCGCAGTTGTGTTATAACAAACTCAATAATACATCCGCCCAACACGCGTAAGCAGTCTTATTCTCTCAGGTTCTTGTTTAGAAAGACCAGCTGCTCCAATGTAGCTGGCTGCAGCTTGTTCCTTTTCGCGGTCTTGATCAGGCTGGCTGCAGAGAGCACTCGTTCAACTGCTCCAGAACTTGCAGGTACTGCAAATACATGTTTCGCTACTTCCGAAAGCAGCGGGTAGCGGGCCACTACGGACAATAAATAGCAGAGAGGGGAAACAACATCATCCTTTACTGTACACTCGCTTAAATAGAGGATTATTCCGTCGTTCGTTCTTGCGGTACGAGTTCTGGGGTGGCACCAAGTTGGCCATAACCCAGCAAACCACTAATATCCCATGGACGTCCAGAATAGGTCGCGAACGTCTCGAATGTCGCAATGTTGTCCGCACGTCCAGTGGACATCCATGACATGATCCCAAATACGTCGCAGACGTTCCAAAATTTCAACATCCTATGAACATCCCTGGGACATCCCGGACTATGTTAATTATGAATAAGAATTGTTTATTTTGCATTACGTACGGTGAATTTCTTCCTTGATCCTAGTGTTATGCGTGAGTACATGTGCAGCAGTGGTGATAGATATTTCTGGACTTGGTCGAGAAAGGGAATGTGGCATCACATACTCTTCTGAGAATCGCCGATATATTCCTGATATTTTTTTCAGACCAACTCTCTGATCGTTTTGTACACAACATGACTGAAGATGGCCTCCGTAGTCCATTCTTCGTTCGTAAAAGTCCCATTTGCACTTAACCACTAAAACCTTCGGTTCATTCGGGTTTGCTTGAAGACGGCGATAGTGCGATATGCGTCGATTACGTGATCGCAAAATGTGTTGGTAGGTTTATTACATACGAGTACACAAAAGTCATCAGTTTCCACCGCTTACCTAACGCTTTATTAGGCAAGGGGGCGCAAGCTACCGCCGCCACAATCCACTCTACCGCTTTGGAGCGGGATGTACGATGTGTATATATTGGTGCTCGTGGTTGTGCTTCTCAAGAATCCATTTCCGTTTGTGCCAAACAAGAATGAATCCTGCAGCAAACAATGTAAATGTTCCTCTCCACAGTTGTGTGTAAAACAAACTAGGAATTGTGTGTGAGCTATGCAGATGAATTGTAATCCGAAACTTTAGGCCTAACGAACGTCCCCGCAATCCTGCTTCCATATTTTCAAAATCTTACGTGAAGTGTGTTATTAGTTCTGTTATAGTTACGCTTTATTGCAACAAAAGTGGAAGGGAACGGGAAGTGAATCGGGAACAGGGCAATTCTCGTTCCGAGCGGACAGTGAGAAGCTGAGCGTGACAGGATTTTGAGTTTCTGCACCCGTAACTATGTTAAAAAATGTTATACGATACACTGCAAAAAATTATGTTTGTGGTACAATAAAAAATATGTTACAGCATATTCTTGTTTCATTTTGGGTGAATGTCAGCATAAACAACTATAAATATTCCAAACGACAAGAAGCATGCAAACGGGAATATCCTCTGAACGTCCGAATATCCCGTCGCGATATTTATAGGACGTTCTTGGAACGTACAAAAGCGGGTCTTTTGCTAGTCCTATGGATGTACAAAGGACTTCTACGGGCTTTCTGGGCAAATCCCTGGGATATCCGAACATCCACGCCGGGATGTTACTGGGATATCGCTGGGATATCTGTGGCTTGCTTAAGCAAGCCACTATGAAAAAGGGCAACCAACATTCATATTCCTGTTCCTGGACACAATGACCTCATGCGACTGGTTCTCATGTGGACATTTCGGGACTTATTTTAGGAATCTCTGGGACACCAGAACAAATAAAACAGACAAAATACGTGTATGGTAGTCCTTTTCTCGAACGCACATTTCCTGAGCTCAGTGCACCAGTGGTGTGCTTTCTCCAATGCGTTCCATTTCTAAGAAATTATAGAAAGCTGTGATACCGTTGTGAATTAGGCATCGAACTACCCATGTGATTATGTGTGAGAGTATTGCATGACGTACCTTTAGTGCTCGGAAGGGAAGATGGCTATAGGCCCTCCGAGGTGGTCTATCTGACAGACAAACCAGCTCTTAAACTTGAAACAGTCTGTACAAACAGTGTCCGTAGACTGCTTCACGCAATCAAAAAATCATGGGATTTCTTTTTAAACGAAACACAACTTTTGGCGGGACATTGGGAACCGACATGGCGGGATGTAAGGCAAGCCATCTCAAATCCAAACATTTTTTAGAACTTCTCGTCACTAAGAGTTGCATTGCATCATGTGTAAACATATGTGAAATGCAATTCAGCCAAATGTCTTGTAAAAACGTAATTACAGAGACGGCCTCAGATACGACTGACAAAGAATCTGCCCGCCCGTCAACGTCAAATTTCGCAGCAGTCAAAATCCAACTATTTTCCTTCAGGAGCTTGACAAAATACACATCAAATTCCGTCGAAAAACACGTGATTCAATCCAAATCCAAATCGTCGCCATATTTTCCTCGTAAACCAAATCCCAAATCAAATCCCTGAGCCCTTTGATGGATTTAATTCAAATCCCCGGATTTAAATCCGCAACACTGTTGTCAAGCCTCATTTGCTGTGAAATAATTATGCAACTTAGTTTATCGCGTAGGCATAGAAAGAATCCCGCCGCAAGCTTTGTATTTGACGATCGTAGCAGTGGCTTGAGCTAAAGTTTATCATTGCGTGTGATTCATATTTAGGTGTCCAAGAACACTACAAGGGATTGGTGTTGATGGATAACGTTAAGTAGTTATATGTGTAGTTAAACTACATTGCAGTAGTTAAAGAAGTAGTTTTAACTACTCCCCTGAAAAGTAGTTGGACTACTAGTTAAACTACTCCATCTCGAAGTAGTTAGTAGTTATAGATAAACTACTGTAGAAGTAGTTGGTGGCCATCACTGGGCAATAGTTCTTCATTGTCAGTTTACCTGCTTGTCTTCACGTTTAGGGCTTCTGTTCAGATCAGAATAACAACGCATTCCTGTGACTCTGCACTCTCAAATTTTATACACCTTCTTGGGTGTAATTGGATGATGCCATAACTGATTACTTTGTTGGTGTAAATCAACACCTTAAGATGGAAGTACACCTCTCAGGACATGTGCTAATTTGACACCATCTGGGGCGTAACTAAAGTGGTACCGTAACTGATTCTATTTTCGGTGTAAATCAACACTCTTAAACAATGACGTAAAGTGTGCAGCTTTGTTTCCAGAGAGAGTGCATCATGCGAACCAACCAAAGTAAATGCATAACATGAAAATTTAACGCATTGTGGACAAATTCTCCCTATAGCAATTCCGTACAGGAGACATATTGGACCAATATACGGTCTCCTATGCAGATAAGGGTGTACGCGCTTAAAATTAGTGATAAATTTGGAACATCACATAAATGGCATAACTAACCAAAAGCACGCTTAGAAAGGCATTCACTTTCAAAAAGAAAACATATATTATGTACATTGTTGGTCATACGCGCGTCTGCAAGTTTGATAGCCCTGCTCGCCTTCCAGTCAAACTGAAGGGGGAGGTGTCGATGTTTAATTTGGTTATATGCACAAAAAAACACTGAAGTGAGGAATTCATTGGAGTATCAACTCAGCATCAAGATAATGTCTGTTTTTCTTACTGGTTTTGGTATGAGGGAAAATTTAAACTCAGCGTACACGACATTCATATTCCAGGACAATGTTAAACAGTTTCCTCAGTTACACCCTTTTCACACCAGTAGCCACAGATACACCCTCACGGTCAGGCTCCGTAACTACTACACCCATATAACGCCCCCATGCAAACTTTTTTTTTGCCCAGAAGGGTGTAACAGGGGTGTTCACTGAACCGTTCAAAAGATTCGTTTTTTCGTTCATCTTTCCGTGACGTCATAACATCATGTGACCGATCTCAACGGCGAACCGGCATCTACTTATGTGCAGCGTTGTAGGTTGTAGACAGTAACTGAGTAAGTTCTGTTTTGTGGGCGAGTGTGTTCCATGATGGGGGGGGAGGGGGGTGTTCGTACAACACATTACCGCGTTAAATCTGACAGTCACCTGCCGGCCATATTGGTCATATGTTGCGATAAGCGAAAGCATGTTTATGGGACCGTCTTTCGCTGTCATGAAGAAAATAAACAATTCATTCTGCCGCACTGTAATTCTCTCGTAGTTTACATTTTCTTCAGTCCATTTTCAGCTTGCTTCCGCCTCTTGGCAGGGCTTTCTTTGGTCACGCAAATTCACTTTCATAGTTACTTTTTGGTCCCCTTCATAGTAGGTCCATTCTTTTGTGACCAGTTTTGTGTTTGTTTTCCTCTTTGTTCTTTTGTTTTTTCTTTTTGTTTATTTGTTTTTCCTTTTGTTTATTTGTTTTCCTATGTTTGTTTGTTTCCCCTTTTTCTTTGTTTTTCTTTTTGTTTGCCTTTATTTTTTTTTCCTTCCTGGGAATAGCAAGCCGCCATAGCGGTGGCTAACCTTTCCCTCTTAATTTTTTTTGTATAATAAACATATCCCCCCCCCCCATTCTTTTCGCCTGCACCCCGGCCCTGAACTAGTTCAAGCAGTGCAACCCTTTCACATTCTTTTCGCCGTGGACCTCTCATGTATTTAAGAACTGGTGATGGACCTGTGCAGCACTTTTCTTTCGAAAAGAATGAACTTAGTCTACGGGAAACAGCGAGACTCACTGCGACCTGCTAGTAAGAATCGAAAGCCACCCACGATCGAGCTTACTTCCGCTCGAGGTAGTGCTAGAGTAACTGTACCGGGTACAGTGACTCTAGGTAGTGCCGATGCGGGCGCCATCTGTTGGCATCCCTCTGAAGCTTGAATATGACAGGCCACGAGCTCGATTGGCCACACTGAGAGCTTACCGGTTTGTGATTGGCAAAGCCCCACGATCTGGGATGAATCGGAGAGCACTGAAGGCGAATCGCAAAGCCGGGGATCGAAGAACGATAGAGAACCTGTTCTTCACTCATGATTAAGGCTATTCGGAGTTTATTTCAAGGCCAATTCCAAGTGTAATCGTCAATTATTTCTTGCACATGAGTTAATATTCAAAATACATATATTGAAAATAGCCGCGACTGTGATCGGAAACGGCATTGCAAGAACGTGCGCATGTTAAGCGGCACGATGTGCGGAGGCTGATAGTGCTATGTTTCCTTGCAACCCGTCTGGAATGTTCATTAGGGAATGTAGATAATATCGTAACAGATTAATAATTAAACGAGTGTTTTCTTTTTTTGGTCCGTTGAATACGACATGCAACATGTTATTTCTTTTACCTCGTCGGGTCTCAACTTTGCCGGAAACCTCTGAACTCGACCGACATGAACGCGTTGGAGAATATGAGACAAAATGAGATAAGTTACTTAACGCTTGCCAAGTCGCTAATTAATTAATCGGACTCGAGGCTGGGCTCTTCGCACAAGCCTCGCTTGTGGTACTAAGTATCTGAGTGATCTATATCCTCTCAGCATAATAAGCAAACTTAGATTTTTTGCGGATGTCTTCGTGTACTAGCTGTCTGGATGTCTGTTTAATTGAGGCGCGTGTACTTCGATACCGTAACCTATGACTGCACATGTTGCCCACTGTACCCTAGATCGCTTCTTGTTGATTTGACGTGCGACGGTTTGAAATTAAATATCTAGAGGGTGCATTTTCTGAAAGTGAAAAATAAAATGTCACCCGTTGCTTCTAATTGGGTCATTCCACGCCAAGTGATCCAGGGATTGTGCTCGACCAGCGCCGATCTGTATGATGAAAAAAGGAAAAAAGAAAAGAAGAATGAAAAGAAGAAAAGAAAATACTGGTTTATTAAGGTGTTACATGTATACCAATTCCGAAACCTTAAAGCAGCACAGAAGTCATTTTTAACACCCTGTTTTCTTCTTATAAAACTGTTTAGTAGGCCAGTAAGATGCACCGTGCGAAGTAATTTACACTACAGAGTCATAATTATCGCAGAAATTGAATTTAAAATACGCAGCAAGAAGCGACCGTGCGCAACTGTGGTGAAGAGCAGTACCAGCCTGTGATCTGCCTGGAACCTCGCGCTGACACCATAAGGAGAACGCTCGCTGATTGGCCTAGAGAAATGTTGTCTGCTACTCGGCTGTTCGGGGTTCTGATAAAGCCTTTCTCCTTGTTCGGTAATGCTTCGGCTGCTCTTCCTATCTCCAATTCTCCGGGAGAACTGGCAAAACAGGTTTACGGCGGCAAAGGGACAAAGGGACAAGGCGCTGACCCCCACTGACCGGTGAACCAGAACAAGTTCTCCTTATACCGTCATCGGTGACGTGGCATCATACCTCCTCATCCTCGTTATAGCTGGAGTGGCGAGTTAAGGGAGAACGCACGGAGCTATGTTCATGTGAGTTTTTTTCTGAGACACAAATTGCACACATCAAGACATTTCGCGCTATCTGGTATAATGACACACACACTTTCATCAGATGTCTTAATCTGAAATTTTTTTGGATGGCCCTCTGTACCCCTTTAAGTCGAAATACCGAAACGTTGTGACGCTCGAGGACGTTGAGGTTTGTGCTCTGAAGGAAAACCATGCTCCATTTGGTGGAGCGTAGTGGGCGTTCTACTGAACAGAAAAAGTGCGAAACGTTAAATGGGTTTTCTAAAATGTTATAACGCAACAGAATGACTGATTATCGTGGCTCCTTCGCAACATGTAGGATTTGCCAAAGTCCAAAATATGCGCAAGTCTGAGATTTTTCTGAAAATAACTACAATATTTACAAAAGTAACTCTTTTCAGCTCGTGAGCCCATCAGTACTACTTCGTAATAAGAAAATATTAACTTTCTCGTCCGCGACTTGGGTGAGGAAAAAATCGTATAACGGCAGGAATCCTCGAAAAGTGCAGCGCATATCAGGGCAGAAAGATGCGCTTCACACAGAACTATAGAACAACACCTCATTTCTGGGAGAGGAAAAGATTGGCATGTCGTGTTCATACAATTAATTTTTTAAAGCAATACTTGCGACGCAACCTTTGTAGCTAAGTCACGGAGTACGAGCGAACGCTACTCCTGGAGGTGAAAGCGAAATTTGTGCGAAACGCAAACTGGAATTTGTTCTCCAAGTGAATGGAGACAAAACTAAAAATGCGCATTTCGCTATAGAGCTGTGTCGGCCATATCGACACCGGGGCTCAGGTGACTCGCCTTTAGATGCTTTCGCACGGCGGGATCAAGGCTCACACGTCGCGTCTCATGTTCGCTGGCGCGTTTCTTTCCGGGTGTGGTCGCACTTAGTACTCGTACACGGAACACATATTTTATTGCAGCAGCTCCACTGGGTCTCTGCCCCGTTTTGGAGTCAGTCCCACAATGTAACACCTTATGAGACATGCAGACCTGCAGACGTATAATTTGTGTTCGCGGTTTATTAAACCGCTTCTTTTTGGTGGTGGTCACCATTGCGCTACCGGGTGTACCCTGTTACCCACTCTTAATAATAAAACTTTTGAAATCCACGCTAAGAAATCCACCTTTCAAATTCCAATCCTTTGAAATTCAAGCTGTCAAAATAAATCACAATGGGTTTATGCAGTCCAGTGTTAAGCATGGTTTTACGTGAGAAAATCGGTGTTTAAGAGGGTCACACTCCAGAAGAACGAGTCTTTATGCAATTCTGTGTCGTATTCAGCATGTATCTCTCAGTTATTCATTAATTTAATTAAGTTACAGGCGTAAATAACTACGCGTATGAGTACTAGGAAAACAATGCTTCAGTGGTTCGGCCGTTCGGCTACCATTGAGGACGAGGCTATCTGAGAAGATGGAGTAAAGACGGAGCCGTATGGTGTTGCGCGATGTGCTGCATAAAAAGGATAATCACTGCAAGCTCTAATAAAGCATATGTTTCTTCTGCCGATTTCGTCAGGTATATATTGTTCAGACGTGTAGCGACTTGGTGTGCCAACTCGTGCGTGCAACTCATGAAGGAATTCATGGGTGAAGTGACATTGATGCAGTCGTAGCTGTTTTGGACAGGAAATCGGGTAGCGAAAAATGTCCAGGATGAGCAACATATACAACGTACCGCAAAACTGCTGTGTCGACCATTTGCCATGCCGGTAATCACATCATGTAAACGTCTCTTGCTTTCCTGGGCCTCAGCCTACGAAGAACTGCTAATGTTATGTTTGATAAGAGCCGCGAAAAGTGGTTCAGCAAGGTAAAACTGTGCCGGGAACACCGTCACATGAGGGAGGTGTTTAATTAAACCACAGTGAAAGATAGCAAAGGACTGTTACTGGTCATCTAGACAGCAGATCTCGTTCACCAACACATCAATAGATTGTATAAATAGTTCTCCTGTCAATGGACAACTGACATTTTCCTCCCGTCTATACTGAGCAATGTTGACCCAGAGCTTGGTTTTTGGATACCACAAAACACTTCTCGCCAAGATAGTGCACTGTGACTCATGGACTGTGACTCAGTGGGGCATTTACAGCTCAGTGTCATTACCATCTGAGGCAAGTTGACTCTCTCAGATACTGTCACTGCAGTGCTGTAGAAGATCCAGAGTATATTCTGTGTCACTGCCCACACTACCAAGCTTTCCAAACAGCCATCTTCAGATAAACTTGCTTGACTTATGGCTAAATCGAGCATACGAATGCCTGCTTTCAAAGCTCTTTTGGCAATTTTGGACTCCATGGGACATTATTTCCTTCCTCACACCACAAGCAGGTATGGGGTAGAGTATCGCCCGAGGCAATGAAACTCCCTGTCCATCTCAAAATAAAGTTGATGAACAACATCTGCAACTTCTGCGAGGTGGTTGAAACCACTCTTATAACTACATGTTATATAAACAAAATTCCTAGGTTACACATAACATGCAGTTGAAGTGTATACGAAGAAGGGAGTCAAGTCCTGTAGATCACATAAACAACATACAGAAACCGACACTGAAGATTTTTGTTTAAGTTTAATTTGTACAAGCTTTCGCATGGAGGTCCATGCTTCCTCAGCCTCCATGCGAAAGCTTGTACAAATTAAACTTAAATAAAAATCTTCAGTGTCGGTTTCTCTATGTTGTTTATGTGATCTACAGGACTTGACTCCCCTCTTCGTATACACTTCAACTACAAGTCATGTGTAACCTAGGAATGCTGGTATATGGGTGGAGTGGCTAGTTTGCCACAGAACCACAAATAGGGACACAAATGGCTGATAAATCTGCTACAGAATCTGGGCCAAGAGGATGAGCACTTGGAATCATCACGGTTTTTAGTACCATGCAGAGGAAGATAGAGTAGAGCACGCTCAAATTTTGTACTACTTTTTCTGAATTACTCGTAATTATGCTGCAGCTACATAGGTAGCAGTGCAAATGCTACTCACAATTGCCAAAACTTCATGCTTGCACTCAATTCTTTTTACAAACTTTGGCTTGTGATGTGATGAATGTTTCGGTGAATTCCATAGGCCTGGTTTCACCAACTCTGGTTAACTGAACCAATATCAAGGGTTGCCAATTCTTGAACTTAACAGACACTTCTTTTTTTCCATCGGTGATGTGGTGAATATTTCAGTAATAACTCCCTTAGTGAAGCAGATTGTTTAATGACCGTTGATCTTAGCTCAGATGCTGAAAAGGTTGGTGAAACTGGGTCATTATGTAGCCTTTGTGTTCTGGTGCTGCGCAATGGTTTTTCGAGGGATTCAAACTACAAAAAAGGTTAATAATAAAAAAATGTCTTGGCATACCTACCTACATACATGTCCCGGACAGCACGTAAGAAACTCAACAGAATATAAATGTCATCATGACATTAGTAGACAGAGTGATACCGAAACAAATCGGAAGGTGAGGGCTGGGATCCACGAATGGGCATTTGTTTGCTGCCTCCTCTTGAAAGAAAAGTAGGACCGAAAGTCACGTGCTCTCTCAGAGACCACCGTAATCCCCCCAAGACCATGCCTTTTAGATGCGAACTCGTCCCCCCTAACTTTGAGCGTAGCTCAACTGTACAAAATTGGTGTCTCTGTTGAACAGTGCGATGTCATTTGTTTTTATGATGAACAGTATGATGTCATTTGTACCGTTTCTAAGGCACTTTGTACAAGGGTTTTGTATGCCAGCAGCGTAGTGTCTACGAAGGTAGTTTTCGTGTCCACTGCAAGAAGACTTTTTTTTTCAGAGGAGAGGATGTGTAACTACTGTGTGATTTCCACTAAATATCACAAGAGAGGTGCACACCTAAATACCTGAAACCCTCAACTTAGTTAATTGTAGGATCAAAATTACATGGCAATATATATTGAGGTTTGTCTTGTTCACAAAAGATATCATTGCACACTCTGCAATGTTCATTCGTAGCTGCCATGGCCTACATCAATCATAAACACTGCAAACCACTCATTGAGCATAGTCAGTCCGCGGTACGCAAAGTGAAAAGCGTCATTGCTCATTGTGAAAATGGCCATGCAACAGTGCTTGCGGCTTCGTATTTCTCACTAGTTTCTTTTATGAGATGACTAATGCTTTGCCAATTCAACACGAACATCCTTTGTAACAACTACTTGGAACTTTGGAACAACTTTGCAAAGAATATGTACTCGTATGCACTTCCTTTAATCGCTTCAGGAGTATTTCTCCCGTAACATATCCGGACAGATGTAGTATGTCATGTAGGTAACACAATTTTGGCGCAGTATTTGCTTGATATGTCCAACAAGCAGAGCTATCAAATCTTTGTGCCAAAATGGTGTGCCACGAGCCCGTGTAAAGACGAGTCGCTTAGATGGAATAGGTATAGCATCTTAATGTTAAATGCAAGAAGTTAATGTTTGACAACATAAATAGAGCAGTATATCATACACATCAGAAGAATGCCAACACTTCAGTGCTTTACATTTACCTGTTGTCCCAATGTTTACTCTCCCTTCTATTGGAATTATGTATTTCAGAATCATTTTTGTATTACTGAATTTTAACTTTGCAATCCTTTCCAGGGGTGGAAACCGGAACTGAACCGTAACCGAAAACCGCAAAAAAAAAAAACGTTATTTTTCGCCGAACCGAACCCGAGCCGTAAACATTTTTTGTCTCTGCTTGAACGAACCGGAACTGAACCGAAAAAATATGATGCGGTAACCGGTTCGCCAGACGGTACAAACGCCTATACCTGCCGTCGACTGCCGCGCACCAGCTCCCTGCATCACTCGAAATCTTGCCGAATTTATAGAGCGGAGAAATTGATAAACCAAGAAGTGGTGCGCCCATGCACCTCCTACAACCTCACCTCCGAAAGGTTCACGACATCCCTGTACATTTTTGCGATTCGAGGTGTAAAAAGAAAGATGTGCTGCACGACAACTACACTTTGCATTGTTGCCTCGGCTGCTTCCTTTCATTCAACGTCACATTGTGAAGGCGACGTAAATTTTAATAGTCCACAGTGATATCCACAAGCAATGCAGATCTCTAGCGACGAAGGGAAAGGGGTTGGCGTGTGGTCCAGAGCATGGAGGAAGAAAACACAGGAGCGGCCTCTCTCCCTCTTTTCAACGGGGATCAACGTGCCGGCCTGCTCATGGGACTCTGGGGTACTCCTATCTACCATGAGACTGCTTTCTTCCCTGTTTTCCTTTGGAAATTAGTGATAGCCTTTTGCAATGGAGTTTAGTGGTACGCTGTGTGCCATTTCCCAGCACTTTTCGCTACAGTAAAGGATGATCTGCTGTCGTGAACTGCATCATGGCTCTTCGTACCTGTGAAGTGTAGAGGTGAGGGAGTAAGAGGATGGAAGGAGGAGCAAGCCATCGCCGGAACCTGATATTACCACTCACATGTCGTACACTGATTAGCACAGCACACGTAAACCGGTTCGAACCAATTAATATCGGTTCAAACCGTTATTTTGGTTGCTCTGAACCCAAACCCGAGCCGAACCGATAACCTCGAACCGGAACTTCAACCGAACCACAAAAAATAACGGTTCCGAGCCCTGATCCTTTCACATGTCTTGTGATAGACAGGTTAGCAATGTAAGCAGTGTTTATGTGCCTTTCATAACCTGCATCTTTATGCAAAAATACTCCAAAAGCCGGGAGACGACATGCCTAGACAAAAAAGTAGAGAACTCTGACTTAACATAACAACATAACAAGGTTTACTCCGACGTTTCATCCGTCATGCGACGGACATCATCAGTGCCAAACTGAATGAGGGATTGTACAACCGGTCGCTATTTAAGGAGATGGGAGTTCAGGGGAGGGGCAACGGTTTTTGTTACAAACCGAGGGGTCACTGTGTATGTGCCTAGACTCTAGAAGCTTCCTTTGTCCCCATCTTTGTTCTCTCTTGTTATGTTAAGTTGGAGTTCTCTACTTTGTTGTCTGCATTTTTATGTCTGAGGGTGTTTTTGTGACAAGAGGGCAAGGGTGCCGGCAACATATGGCACATGTTCACAAAAATGCAGAGCCAGAGAGACACACACAAAAAAATGTATAGCATAACACAGTCCCAATCATTTTGTCGTGTCCTTTTTGATGTGTCGTCTGTTCTACATTTGTTTTTTGTTTTGTTTTTCGTGTGTAGTTTCGGGATTTTAAGCCCAGGAGCAGTTGCTGTAGAGGACGCTGAGAACATGTGAAGCATACATTTTCTCATTCTCACATTATGCTGTAAGCAGTGTGAAATACAACTCAAAAGGAATTTAATGAGAGACAACTTGTCACCAAGATCAGTGTGGGAACATTGCAAAGGAAAAATAATTCTAAACCATAATGGATTCCTATCCTATTTAAAGGAGTACAAAGGGCCTTCCAAAAAAATGTCAGATTAAGACGTTGGATGAAAGTGTGTGTGTCATTTTAGCTAATAGCGCGAAAGGTTTTGATGTGTGCAATTTGTTTCCCAGAAAAAAACTCACATAAACATAGCTCCGCGCGTTCACGCTTAACTCGCTACTCCGGGTGAAACGAGGATGAGGAGGTGATGATGACGTGAAAGAGGGGGCTCGTTCTGATTCGTTGGTCAATGGGGGTCAGCGCCCTGTCCCTTTGCCGGCGTAAACAAGTTTTGACAGTTCCTTTGGAGAATCGGGGATGGAAGGAGCGGCCGCAGCAATGGACGACTTCGAGGTCCCGCCAGAGTACCGGTATCTAATGCCTCTTTCCCCTTGGGAAATTCGCAAGATTCGCGGTGTTCGCGGTGTGCGGCACAAAAAACACGGCCGTACGGCGATACCCCTGTGATGCCGGCACAGGTTCAGATTGCCGGCGTCCGCGACAGCGACCGCGCGGCCGCCGCTACGAAGCGAAAACGCCGAGACAGCGCGGCCGAGTGGTAAGTCGACGTGACATACGTGCATTTTATACTGGCTTATATGCAATTTCTCATCTCCGTCACAGGTGCACATGCGGTTCGTGCCGCTCAATGGACACGGGACGTGAAGACGTCTGCTGTCGGGACGTGCCGGCAGCAATGCGAAAAATGCCCGTGGGGTAAAACAGCCGCAGAATTTCAGGCGTCGTGCCTCACAGAAATTGTGGTGCAATTAGCACTGCAGATGCTTGAAAACCAGGGAGTTTTCAGGAACACCCCACTGCATGAGTAAGTTCTCAATGTAAAGTAGGTTGCTCATCTTGCCATTATGATAGGATACTTATGTTGTGCTGCTGTCAACATCGTTTTCGCTTGTTTAGATGCATAAAGTCAGATCAAATTTCCCTCTAAACATAATGCCATGAATTATATGAAGGTTCATAGATATTTAGCTCGTAGTTTGAGCACAAGAGACTATTGACTTTTATTTTTTTATTATTGCTCCTAAAGCCTACTTTGGCTTTGTTACACTATCAACAAACAAAATGTACCATCATAAGGTATGTTTTACATCAAGCACATTAGAATAAATTCAACTCCAGGTGATAGTGCAGGTGATGCCTTGCTGGAAGACTGCAATGTCAGGGATGTTATGATAGAGAAAAGTGGAAAACAAAATTAGCAGTTTCCAATATTTGCCTGATGGGGGGAAATGCCATTGAGTTACCTTTGAGTAAAGTTTGCTCTTTGCTCCTCATCGGTGGCAGTATGCCTTTCTCCAGGCAATGCAATGCTCTTCCTTAGTTGCAGCGACACCTGATGAAATCTGGTATTGATAATCATAAGTCTAGGGACATATAGTTGCACTGCCAAGAGGAAGCGTAACAAGCAACTTGGATGCCTACCCCAAAATAATTTGGCACAAATTTGGCACTGATGCCTTGCTGGAATTCTGGGACTCTTACGCTCGAGGAAAGTGAAAAACAAAATTAGCAGTTTCCAATATTTGCCTGAGGGAGGAAATGCCATTGAGTTACCTTTGAGTAAAGTTTGCTCTTTGCGCCTCATCGATGGCTGTATGCCTTTCTCCAGGCAATGAAATGCTGTTCCTTAGTTGCAGTGACACCTGATGAAATCTGGTATTGATAATCGTAAGTCTAGGGACATATAGTTGCACTGCCAAGAGGAAGCGTAACAAGCAACGTGGTTGAAAAGTGCCTACCCCAAAATAATTTGGCACAAATTTGGTACTGATGCCTTGCTGGAATTCTGGGGCTCTTACGCTCGAGGAAAGTGACTGGGAAAGGAAAAGACTGCAATGTCAGGGATGTTATGCTAGAGAAAAGTGGAAAACAAAATTAGCAGTTTCCAATATTTGCCTGAGGGAGGAAATGCCATTGAGTTACCTTTGAGTAAAGTTTGCTCTTTGCTCCTCATTGGTGACTGTATTTATTCTTTGAGTTGGTCACTATGCAGTCTTTTTCTTGAGTTGGTTCTTGAAGAGTGAGTGTGTCAGCATGAAGTACAATTTCCCTCTTCACTGAGTATCCGACTACCGAAGCGATCACTCACCTTACATGTCTTATCTCAAATTGTGCTGCTTCTTGTGTGATTGTCAAGCACTTTCCTTGCTATAAAGGAAACAAATTTGTTGTTCACCTAATGATATGGCTTTTTCTTCATTACAGGAGATACCGCCATGTTGCCTACAAACAATGCACATCGTGGCTTTGGGGGCGCCTCGAAGAGGGAGATAGGCGTGTGCTGCCATCCTGCGTAGTGTGGGCCATACGGGACAAGTTTCCGTCTACATTTTATACCGGGTTCAAACCTGCACAATAGTAGCTAGGATGTATATATAAATATATACTCTAAACCTATTCAGTACAATGTTGCTTGTTTTTGGCTCATACCTGGAGTTTCGCAGCACAGGCAGCATGCACAAGGCCGTAAGCGGTGTTGCCTGGCCTCTATCAGTGCCTGCTTATCCATGGGGGGCTGGCTGCTTGTCAGGCTGGGGAGCTCCTCAGGAGGGTTTGCAGCCCATGCTGCATCAAACGTAGGCCACCTATCGCACAGCTCTACCACTTTCTTGAGAAGCTTGTGCACATAGTCTGAAAGCAACAAGAATGCATGGTTATGTATGGTTTACATACTGAAGGTAGGCTCCTCCTTGATGGGCAGTACAACATACTCTCCAGAGTACACCTTGGACCGTTTCAGAAGCTAGCGTAGTTCCTCGTCCTCCGTGAAAGCATGCGCCCTGGCAGAGTTCTCATTGAAATGTAGGATTGCGAGATATGTCCTACACATTAACAACCAATAAACATTCTCTGATGATGCCTACATACCTGCACTTCATGGTTTTGGGGCCATACCCAACAGACTTTGGAGCAAACCTGATGAGGAGGCTGTGGAATGCCTCCAAGCTTGAAGTCTGCACATCAGGAGAAGGCTCGGGATGTCCTTGAGGAGGTACTTTGACAATGTTATACTGGCTAGCTTTTTCTGCGGCTGTGATCCTTCAAAAGAGCATACACTATATTATGGCTACTGCAGAAAGGAATAAATAGTGCCAATGCGCAGTAATTTGATAGCAAAATACTCACCAGGAATCGCTTGGTCGCTTCGTGTCGCCGAGGAGAGGGCGCAAACAGCGTGTATAAGAACACTCGTGACCCTCATGGACATTGCAAACATGGTTGTTGAGGCTCTTCCACATTGAGAGAGCTTGCTCTGTGTCCCCTTCACAGTGAGTGACACAGAAGTAAAGGTGGTTGACAACGGGCTTTGTCCACAGCTCAAGTGCTTCACACCCCTTTGTCTTGCTCGCACTCATGAGCTTCTTGCGGATGCCTATATTTCAAAACTAACAGAAAATACACTGATCTCTCAGCACCATTTCAGTACACCAGTACCCTAAGCACCTACCTTTGGAGACATGCCAAACATCAAACTGATGCTTCAGAGTTGGATATGATGTGCGCATGTCTCACACTGGCATGCCTGTCTGTTGTTAGGGTGTCTACCGCAACATTGAAGTTTTTCAGCCCTTCCAGCCCACGTTTCAATGCTTCCAGCTCCATGTGGTAACTTGACGCCACTTCATTTGACTGTTGATTATTTTGTCATTAGCTACTTGTCACACCAAATACTCCAGACAGATATTTACAAAGCAGCCACACACCTGGACCTGGACAGTGTGCATGACTTTGTTTAACTCGCAGTTGTAGAAGTTGTAGGAAAGGTATTTTGCATTATGTCCAGGTGAATCACACCGTCCGTCAGCAGCTAAGTTGATTCTCCTGCCCTGCATCTCAACCAGGAGTGTGGCTTGGTGTTGTATCCATACCTGCAGCAGGTAGAAAGCACATTAGTAATGGGGCTACTTTTCATGATATACAAAATCCGTGAAAGAACAAATATTAACAGCGCATACCTCTGTTATTGCGGGAAGAAGGTAGCCTCGATGGTAGCAGAAAAATTAGTTGTCACAGATGGCCTAAAGGGTAAAAATAACCGCTAAACTTTGTCTAGATACATCTAGTTCCTAGGGGCAGAGTATGGACATACCTTGACATTTATCAGTTGAAGCATACGCAGTGTTGGTATTGGGCTGGCTCTACTGAATAGAATGGCAGCTGACAAAAGCACATTCCCAGCAGGCTTATTGGCTATGTACGGCTGGCTTTCCCAACAGAAAATGTGGCCATCTGGACAGTAGCACTTCACTCGAAGCAGGGATCCGACACCGCTGAATGACGAAGTGCATGGACTCAAACATGTGGTACATACACGAAAGAGTTCCTTCAGTTTGCTTTCAAACACTATGTATTTTGGCTCCTCCTGTGGATCCACAGACCGGTATTGAAGGCGGTCACTGCAACAAGTTGGCATGTAACATATATAAATATACCCAGAGAGAAACCCAAGATATTGAAGTACAACTGTAATTACCTGAAAACACTGTCGTTACTGAGTACATATGTAGTGTCTGCTGGGTTTTCGGTATCACCGACACTGTCTCTGTCACGTCCATAACTGGTGTGGAACAACGCTTTGGTTCCCATTGCACTGCGGTGTCTTGTTGGTTAGCTTGATGGAGCTCCTCACTTGTCCGGTTGCACGATGTTTGCATCGACTGCCAAGGAAGTCCACTGTCCTGTAGCTGAGTTTGACAAAGCTCTTCACTTGTCTGAGTACATGATGTCTGCAGCGCCGCAACATTACGATTTGCTTGTGTGCCTAGAGGTACAAAATCCTATGAGCCACATGTTACACTTATGTCGTTATGTTGCTCATACCAGTTGTCCTAGTCTTCATAAGTACTTTTTGGGTCCATCTTGACTCCTTCGGTGGAGAATACTGTGCGCCTTTCTCTTCGGTTGAACGTGTGCTTTTGAGCTGCTTGCACCCACAGTTCATGCACTCCAGGGTGTTTGGAGGGGTCGTGTCGAGCTACATTGAAGAAATGTTGAAGAAACACAATGGCAGAAACCGTGCTAATGTACATTACTCGGAACTTCCAACCAATCTTCCATTACCATGATCTCACTCCGATAAGGCCCGACTGGCGGTGAACATCACAGACTGTATCGGGTCTGACACAGTTCTTTCGAGGGCTGGGTGTTGACATGGTGTTGCTTGTTGTCAAGACATGTGGAGGCAGACTCAACAGACAGATTCAGCACAGGCGTCCCGAAGATTGCCCCAGATTTTATTTTCTGTTGAGATTATTTCCACACACAATGACAACAAGCTACAGCATGTCAACATCCTGCCACTCCTCGAAAGAACATGGGTCAGATTCGGTACTGACTGCAGTGTTCTCCGCCAGTTTTGTGCTGGTGCTAGCATTGGAGCTAGGTCATGGTAATAGGAGATTGGTTGGAAGGTTTGAGCCCTGTACATTATGGTATGACATCTCCATGGTAAACCAGATTATTCCTTCCCGAATCAGGATAGGAGTAATTGGGGTTGAACCTGATTTCTCTTTGGAAACCATGTATCACATAGAGTCACATGTTATTTGCAGTACTTTGTGACAATTTGCATGCATATGTCATATATAAGTAGTATTGCAATGTAAGAGTCGACACTCACATCGGGAGACAGAAATGCAGGGGAACAACAACAACATAGATGAATGGATGATGATGATGTGGGATGTTTCCCTGCGTTGAGTGCAGGACCCTACCCCATTCCAAAAGGGTTCACATGAAAGGATGACGAGGGAAGGAAACCCCTACAGTTCGTGAAGGAGGCCGGTGGCCCTCAGAAAGGAAAGAAGAGCGCCAAGTGCACGGCACTGGTGTCCAGGGTTACTCCATGGGCCGAGAACTTTGCAGGGGAAGCACGCACTGTTTCAGATGCGTGGCTGCTTTCTTCGTTACCATGTTGGGAAGCCTGTAAATAATATTGCGAGTCGCAGTGCAGCATCAATAAATGTTACTGTAAAAGGCATGTGTACCTGCACATACACACAACATGCACTCTTAGATCAGGTAACGTCTTGCACACGGGTCTTGCAGAATACCGTTCAGTTACCGAACAGTGTATAGGTTATAACTGAGCACGCTGGAGCACCGTAAACTTGATAAGTTGGTTACATTGGCAGACAGAAGTGCAGGGGAAGCACACACTGTTTCAGATGCGTGGCTGCTTTCTTCGTTACCAGGTTGGGAAGCCTGTAAACAACATTGTGAGGCAGTGCAACATCAATAAATGTTACCGTAAAATCATGTCTCCTACAAAACCCAATGCCACCATATACTCACAAGAACCATGGAGCCAGTCCATGCAGTCTTACCATCACTAGCTTGGCTGTCACATCCTTCTGGGATACACAGGCTGGCCTGCATTAGAGAAAGTGACTGACACAAAGAAGGCTCAAACCCGCAAGACAGAAAACATCCGTATGTGCATATACGTACATATACGTATGGGGTATGGGTGTGTATATTACACGACACGTTGTAATACGTACCTTGTTTTTCTGTTGCACTGCATGCTGATTGCCCGTCGGCAGGTTCAGCGACGGCGTCGCGCCAGACGTCAGTCTACCTCGGAATCTCCCAACTCCGGACTCGTCCGCGAGTGCCATGTTCAATACGTAATCGTCCGATCGGAAGTGCAAATAACAGAAGGAGATTTCGAAGTTCTGTGGGACGGCATCACGTCCTATCAACCTCAGCCATGTGGTCCGTGCGGGTTCGTTCCTTGGAACCTTGTGGTAGCGAATACCCGGTCCCTTCGTCCACCAGAGCGGGATTCTTTGGTGTTTACACAGCCAGGAACGCCGCACACACCACATCAGGGTTCAGAAAGGCTGCTAAATGCCGAAGGCCGGCACAAGAAAAACGTGTTTGTAATGTTTTTTGTCCCGTTTCGGTTCAAGCGGATATACTTTTTTGTGCTTCCTTCCTCTCTTTTTTTTCTTTTTTCTTTATTGTTTTCTACTGTTGTCGGTTCGTTCCGGAGCCCTAGCTTGGAAAGCTGCTCCTGTTTAGTTTCGGTATAAATGAGAATGTGGGGGCAGAGTGAACAGTCCACCGCTCCTCGAGTTTTCACGGTGCTGGCACGGTGCAGGTTTTCCTCCACTCGCATACGCGTAAGTGCGAAACTAATGTACACGTAGTCCTAGTTGTTTTATTTAAAAAAATCTCTATTAAAAATGGCTACGACCACGAAGTACGCGTTTGTGGCACCCCGTTTATTTTGTGTGTGTGTTTCAGCTTGGACAAATTTTTATAAAAAAGTCACGAGAGCACGTCATTTTCACAGTTGAGTTCTACAGGCGTGTATCTTTTCCAAGAAAGACT
This sequence comes from Ornithodoros turicata, assembly GCF_037126465.1. Lineage (NCBI taxonomy): Eukaryota > Metazoa > Arthropoda > Arachnida > Ixodida > Argasidae > Ornithodoros > Ornithodoros turicata. The sequence continues at coordinate 2,034,210 of NC_088209.1, read as the reverse complement.
ATAATGACTAATAAGGATGACTAATAAATTAAGTTCATTAATTAACTACAATAAGGACGTCTTGAACAAAAGCCAGATACCGATATAACAGACTGTCCTAGTTAAAATCCACACCATGTTTAAAAATTTTGAAATACGTACGTGTATTAAAATAAACATACCTGAATTTTGACATGCAAATGGACCAAAACCGAAACCGTGGCAACCACGTTTGGGGTGGTGGTCTTCACGGTACGGGATACTTCTGTATGTCGACTGCGCTCGCAACCAGTGGCGTAGCCAGACCTCCAGGGTGGGGGAGGCTCGATACGACCCCCCCCCCCCCGCTGATCCTGTGTCGACAAACAACACACACGTGAGACAACACAACACAACGCAAACTGAGGATTACAAAAAGGAACGAAAATAGTTGATTTAGACGTTCACGATACGATTACATGTATAGGCTGTCATGACCAATGAGGTGGTGTCTCGAGATTGGAAGTATTTTGAAAAGCTCATACTTTGAAAGCCATTCAAGAGTCCTTCTTAGATAGACGCCATGAACCGCAAAAACTTTCGCGATCGTCACACTGGTCCCCCCACCCCACCCCATACATTATGTTCTCGGATTTGCACTATTTGTGTGGGTCGGTCCGTGGCAGGTAGTGGGGGGGGGGGGGCTCGTGCCCCCCTAGCCCCCACGTGGCTACGCCACTGCTCGCAACTATAGTGTCTTGGCTCAGAAACCGTATGTTTCTGGAACGTAGAGAGGGACAAAGGAATCACAAAACACGAATATACTTCAAGTACACTTCTCCTTAGGGAAGCGAGAGATTTATTGACTCTACGTTGCACTAGTGTCAGCGCGCTGAACAGTTGAGCTGGAATTGGAATTAGAATTGGAAACGAATCAAAAATAATAATAAGTAATATTAAAAAGAAAAATAATGAAAAAAGCGTTATCTGAGCTCATCGAGCTTGGTTCACTCTGGAAATTGTTGCGCCGACGACTGGCCCCACGTTCGAACTTACCTAAAATTGCTCCTCTGTTGAAATGTCCTTCTCGGCTCGCATGGCCGCGCCCATGAAATCAGCAATCAGCTGTTCTCGTTTTGTGGAGTGTGCACCAAACTGTTTGTAGTTCAAGCTACAGGTACTTAATACGAGTGGGAGAGCTTCGGCAGTCTTCCTGTGGATTCGTGGGTGCATCAACAAAGATGGGCATAGCCTTCGGGATGTCTGTATGTGTGACAGCCGGTGTCTTTCTCCGTCTGCTACGTCGCGAGACAACTGAGATCACCGTCTGTGCGCGTTCAGGAAGCTTGAAATATGCCCTGATACATATACAGTAATATATACCTTCAATATACGCCGATACAAGTAGTATATGATCAGCTCAACTAGCCCACAACTCACACAGTGGCCTGGACGCCATTAATGAGCAATTAGAGCTAATTGGGACCCCCCACATTAATCAGGATAATTCAGGGAGTCATTACACTAATTGGGGACAATCTAGGACGTGTCCAGACCACTGTGTGAGTTGTGGGCTAGTTGAGCTGATAAAAATAAAAAAATAGATAGAGATAGAGTGGAGAGAAGGAGTTTAGTTGAAGATCAACGACGCCATCTTGAAGGAAGCCGTCCGGAACGGCCGCTGACTGTCGCTGGGCGACGGAGCACGAGGGCAGGTTTCAAAGCATCGCAGCTGTGAACACCAGTTCCGGACATCCTGTGACGTCAGCTGTGACGTCATCATGGCATGTCTGGGCAAGTTAGGACAGCTCTGGACATGCAAGGAGAAAAACACTCGTAATACAGAGGCTGGGAAAGCAAGAGTATGCAAACCATCAATAGCTAACAACAAAAAGAATTAGTTACACAACAAACGAGCCCACCAGAACAGGAGCGCAGAACCATGCGACTGCTCCATCCGAGAGGCAGGCAGAAACTGACTCGTAATGCTTTTTTTTTTCTGCTGTATATAGCCCCACAGCTGCACCCCCTAGCGGTTACTTTCTCAACTAATCTCACAACAAAATTATTAAGAATCACGCCAGCGCTACTCCCGGTCCCAAGGCAGAAGATGATAGAAAATGGCAGGAATGCCCGGACAACAGCAACCAGCACCCGACGTGCACGGGCACGAAAATCGCAAACAAAGCGGGAACAAAGTTGGCGAAGCATTAGTTACACAACAAATCACCTCACCACAGTAGGAGCGCACACCGATGCGACTGCTCTCCGTGACAGCCAGCCAGAAACTGAGCGAGCGCGGGGAGCGCACGTCTGCTTTCCGCGACAGCCGGAGAGAAACTGACTGGGGCGCCGCTCCGCGGCCGCTACGCATACGCGCTCCTAGCGCCCTCTGGGGCGACCACCTCCGAGAGGCTAAGAGTGAAGAGCATTCCTGCGCCCCCTGCTGGCCATTCTCATTGGTCGTGAGGCTAAGAGAGAAGAGCATTCCTGCGCCCCCTGCTGGCAGTTCACATTGGTCCAGACATCATCCTATTGTCTCAGGGCTACACTGTTCTTTTCCACTAATGCTCCTTTGGTCAATCTGCAGTGAAGCCACGGTATGACGTCATCATGCACCTGCGTGGCTCAAGGACGCGTGCGCTCTAGACAGGGGACCTATTATTTATTGAGTCACTACCCCAAGGTTATTTCCTTTATTCTTCTATAACGATTGCATAGGAAACTATTGCAGAAGAGCACCATGCATGAAAACTGATCGTAGGAATTCCAAAGTCTTACTAAATGAGACTTGCAAAAGAACAAAATATCCTAACATGTAACTCCATCAATGGCTAATAAGAGGACTAGGCACTCACAAATCAACGCGCGCAGAACTCAGGGCAGCACTATCGTCAAGACGACAATGTTCCTTGTCAAAAAAGAAAAAATACAAAGCATTAACACAGGAAAGCATGCATATCGGAGCACGTCAGGACAAATTCGCACGACTGTTGGGCAACAGAGGAAAACGAACACTTGAACAGAGTGAAAAGATGCTCACCATCATTTTTCCCGTTCACAGCATTCCCTCATTGTAAATCCGCTCGTCACAAAATCCACCTGCATCGTCGAACACCATTCACCAGTGACGAACCACAGATCCGCACCCCATCAGAGGCAGACAGAACCCCACCTAAGCTATGCTCTTCTACTGACGATCAACGCAATTGCCAGGATCATAATTACCGTGTCTACACCCGCCAGTGTCCAAGAGAGAAGTGAATCCTTGCGCCCCCTGCAGGCCAGTCTCATTGGTCGTGACAGCATCCTATTGTCTCAGGGCTACCCTGTTTTTTTCCACTAATGCTCCTCTAGACAAGGTCAACCTGCAGTGAAGCCATGGTATGACGTCATCTTGCAGGTGCGTGGCTCAAGAACGCGTACGCTCTAGACATGGGACCTGTTATTTATTGAATCACTATCCCAAGATTATTTCCTTTATTCTTCTATAACGATTGCATAGGGAACTATTGCAGAAGAGCACCATAGAAAAGAGGAGATTATAGCATTTCATTCCCAAAGTCTTACTGTACAGGGAAAAAATGGTGCAGCAAGACATGTTCATCCCACCCGAGAGCCAGGTAGATAATTGAATAATGATGCTTTGTTCCTCCTGAATAAAGTCACACACCTGTCCCCCTCGCGGTTACTCTCTGAACTAAATGAATCGCAAAAGTATTAAGAATAGCACTATTCCCATTCAAGGCAGCACTATCGTCAAGAATATTCCTTGTACAAAAAGAAAAAAACTACATGTAGAAGGAAAGCATGTCAGAACAAGCCCAGGCATGTCAGCGCATGTTTGTCAGACAACAAGGGGGAAAAAGCGAAAAGAAACAAAGAAGGAAACCAGCATCAAACTATTTCCAAGCACACGCACTCCTCTTGTTCAAAAACAGTGCTCATCATAAATCTGTCCAGGGGAATACACACCATTTTGCTACACTTTTTTCAGTAACAGTCAACGCATTGCTACAGACTGCGTGACATCATCACATCCTGTCTGAAGAAGACACCGGCAAAGACTCCTATTAATTATTGAATCGCAAGATTATTTCCTTTGTCCTACTCTGAATGACATTGATTCTCTCATTAAAATTCAACAAAAAAGCACCCTGCATATTAACTATTTTCACCCCAAAGGCTCATCATGGTCATTAGAATTACAGTAAACTACCACTGCTCCTTAAAATAATAAGTGAGACCACTCAACGTCACCTCCAGGCTTATGTAATACATGACCCTTTCTATGCTCATACATTCGTTGTCTGAGGCTACACCTGCGAGCAAAAACGCGCGGAAGCCGGGTGGGCAAAGTTCCATTCGCGCATCGCGAGCATAAAGGCGGGAAAGCCTGGGAGCAAAGTTCTATTCGCGCACTCCAAAGCACAAGACAGAACGCCTTTACGGGAACATGATGGCATTCCTATACTATATTAATGATTATTGCATTGCAGTTTCGAAAAGCTTCTACAAAACTATAATTTTAGGAGCCCATTAAAATTCAACTTTCTATGGAAACTATAATTGCCCTATTACTTGGATCGCTACTAATGAAGCGCTCCAATTTTTTCTCTCTTCCCATTTCAGCCTTGTCATGCAGTGAAGCCGACTCATATCCAAAATAATTAATTTACACTGAGGGTGCCGTGCTTCAGGAATTCCTATCCTGCGTTCAGATGCAAGCATTTCTTCACGGATACCTTTAACAGCTGACTTCCTCAACATACCGAGCTCCTAACAACATCTAACAAACAATCAGAGAAACCCACTTCTCAGCTGCACCATGCGACTTTCTTCTGCGTAAAATCGGTGATTTGAGGAAGAGAGCAGCAAAAATTGCGCGCACTTGTGCTTGACTTAAAAAACCTGAAGCATATGCCAATAAACTAAGAAAAAGACACTCAGGTCTGGTATGTGATAGTGCCACATACGCAGACGCATTGCCCTTGCGTAAAGAAAGCACAGGACAGGGATACACAAATTTCCTTAGGTGAGCAGGGAAAAGGCTTAAGACCTCAGGTCACCACACATCGCCACGCGGCTAGCACAACATGACACCAACAAGATACTAGCAGCGGGAAGAACTGCAACACTGCTAAACAAGTCCAGACATGCCACGATGACGTCACAAATCAGGAGAAAAAAAGCACACGCATGCACGCACAGAGGACAACGCATTAAACACACGGAGCGCTCAGGAATAATCGTAGCGTTACCGCACATCGCTACGAAGCTCAACATCTAACACAAGACGACAACAACAACAAGATATTAACGAAGGGTAAAAATTGCAACACTGATCAAGTCCAGACATGCGACATCGCATACAAAACACTGCTCATCGGGGAAAGGGCCTAAGCCCGCGGCGGATCATCATAGAGCATACACAACTTCATTTTTCTACTTCGCGTAAACTAAACGCGGTCTGCTTGGAAAACGACGTACACATTTTCTTAAGGAGCAGAGAAATATAGAAATTTCTACTCCGTGCTCAGATACCAGCATTTCTGCTCAAAAACCTGCAAAATTAAGCACTGCTTACTTCGTCAAGATATCGAACACCCAACAAAATCAAACAAACAACCCCACTTCCACTGGTAGAACACTATTCAGCTTTTACGCAGGAGGCTTTCTTCTACATAAAAGTAGAGAAAATAAGAAAAAGTGCAGCGAAATATTACACGCACTTTTGCTTGACTTAAAAAACCTGAAGCATATGCCAATAAACCAAGAAAAAGACACTCATGTCTGGTATATGATAGTGCCACATACACAGACGCATTACCCTTGCGTAAAGAAAGCACAGAATAGGGATACACAAATTTCCTTCAGTGAGCAGGGAAAAGGCTTAAGCCGTACCGCCTAGGAATAATCGGAGAATCACCGCTTATCGCTACGCGGCTAGCACAACATGACAGCAACAAGATATCAGCGAAGGGTAAAAATTGCAGCAAGAAAGACACTACTGAACAAGTCTAGACATGCGACATCGAATGCCAAAACACTGGTGATCGGGGAAAAGGGCTAAGCCTGCGGCGGATCATCATAGAGCATACATAAGATCATTTCGCGTAAACTAAACGCGGTCTGCTTGGAAAACGACGTACAAAGTTTCTTAGGGAGCAGAGAAATATAGCAATTTCCACTCCGTGCTCAGATACCAGCATTTCTGCTCAAAACCCTGCAAAATTAAGCACTGCTTACTTCATCAAGATATCGAACACCCAACAAAATCAAACAAACAACCCCACTTCCACTGATAGAACATTATTCAGCTTTTACGCAGGAGGCTTTCTTCTACATAAAAGTAGAGAAAATAAGAAAAGAGCAGCGAAAATTACACGCACTTTTGCTCGAATAGCAATAAGAGAAAAAAATAAATTAAAATATCGACACACACGCTAATAAACTGTGACAAAGACACCCATTTCTGCTATCAGATAATTATTGCATAATGCTAAATACTCATTTGCATTGTCCCTGCGTGAAGAAAGCACAGGGCAGGGATACACAATTTATCTTAAGCGAGCAGGGAAAGTCACTTCTACTCGAACAGCTTAATACAATAAAGTCTGAATTTTTGCAAAGCAAATAAAGCTTGAACAGCGCTACGAACGTGACAGACACAAACAAACAAACAAACAAACAAACAAACAAACAAACAAACAAACAAACAAACAAACAAACAAACAAACAAACAAACAAACAAACAAACAAACAAACAAACAAACAAACAAACAAACAAACAAACAAACAAACAAACAAACAAACAAACAAACAAACAAACAAACAAACAAACAAACAAACAAACAAACAAACAAACAAACAAACAAACAAACAAACAAACACTTCTATTCATTTCTATTGATAAAGGCGTAAACCACACTACAAGAACAAAGCACGCGGCTTCAGGAAAGCGTATCAAATGCATCGCAACAGGACCGGCTCTCATAAAATAGCCTGCCCAAAACGAAGACTTCACCAGGTTCGCGAGGTAATTCCATTAAAAACGCTCTCGGTCTATCCTACAGATAGCAATGCAAGCGCTGCTTCCCTTATTTTTTAAGCCACTATTCCACGCAATGGTACATAAATGTATCACTCGTGTCACATGGGTCATCACTTACTTGTCAAGTGGGATCCCTGGTTCACACATACACAGACACACACTCATATTTTCACACTCACAAACACAAAGTCTATTCTCACAACCACATAAATCCATATTATTCCTCAGGTCAATAATTATCCTACCATCGTCAAAAGATGGCTCACTCTTGTATGCGATCGCAAAGCGATAGGTCCTCGTTCCGGATGCAATAGGATATCGCCACTCGGCCGACGCGAACCAAAAAAGAAAGAAAGGAATGCGCGTTCGCTATACCTCCACAAAGAAAACGGTGCCGTGCTTCTACGCAGCGCTCATCATACAGGAGTGAATTGTCTTCTTCGTTTTCCTTTTATTTTCTTGCACCCATATATTTTGCAAGAATACTATAGAGCAGAACGGACAAATGTGAACATCATTCGCTACACACTGTAGCTCTCACCATTTTTAAACCAAACCACTTAACATGTGTTCATAGGTCTTCACTAAATAGGTGAGCCGATAATGACTCAAAATGAAATGAAATCAAATAAAATAATCATTCCAGCATCGCTGGCTGCAAGCTTGGGTACCCTGCTTGGGTCTGCTGGCGCTATGAGAGCCGGTCCTGTTGCGATGCATTTGATACGCTTTCCTGAAGCCGCGTGCTTTGTTCTTGTAGTGTGGTTTACGCCTTTATCAATAGAAATGAATAGAAGTGTTTGTTTGTTTGTTTGTTTGTTTGTGTCTGTCACGTTCGTAGCGCTGTTCAAGCTTTATTTGCTTTGCAAAAATTCAGACTTTATTGTATTAAGCTGTTCGAGTAGAAGTGACTTTCCCTGCTCGCTTAAGATAAATTGTGTATCCCTGCCCTGTGCTTTCTTCACGCAGGGACAATGCAAATGAGTATTTAGCATTATGCAATAATTATCTGATAGCAGAAATGGGTGTCTTTGTCACAGTTTATTAGCGTGTGTGTCGATATTTTATTTTATTTTTTTCTCTTATTGCTATTCGAGCAAAAGTGCGTGTAATTTTCGCTGCTCTTTTCTTATTTTCTCTACTTTTATGTAGAAGAAAGCCTCCTGCGTAAAAGCTGAATAATGTTCTATCAGTGGAAGTGGGGTTGTTTGTTTGATTTTGTTGGGTGTTCGATATCTTGATGAAGTAAGCAGTGCTTAATTTTGCAGGGTTTTGAGCAGAAATGCTGGTATCTGAGCACGGAGTAGAAATTGCTATATTTCTCTGCTCCCTAAGAAACTTTGTACGTCGTTTTCCAAGCAGACCGCGTTTAGTTTACGCGAAATGAACTTATGTATGCTCTATGATGATCCGCCGCAGGCTTAGCCCTTTTCCCCGATCACCAGTGTTTTGGCATTCGATGTCGCATGTCTAGACTTGTTCAGTAGTGTCTTTCTTGCTGCAATTTTTACCCTTCGCTGATATCTTGTTGCTGTCATGTTGTGCTAGCCGCGTAGCGATAAGCGGTGATTCTCCGATTATTCCTAGGCGGTACGGCTTAAGCCTTTTCCCTGCTCACTGAAGGAAATTTGTGTATCCCTATCCTGTGCTTTCTTTACGCAAGGGTAATGCGTCTGTGTATGTGGCACTATCATATACCAGACATGAGTGTCTTTTTCTTGGTTTATTGGCATATGCTTCAGGTTTTTTAAGTCAAGCAAAAGTGCGTGTAATATTTCGCTGCTCTTTTTCTTATTTTCTCTACTTTTATGTAGAAGAAAGCCTCCTGCGTAAAAGCTGAATAAAAGCTGCGTAAAAGCTGAAGTTGTGCCAATATATAAGGCAGGCGATAAGGAAAAGGTCGAAAGCTATAGACCGATATCTGTGCTTAGTGTTATTAATACGTTATTTGAAAAGCTGTTGTGTAAACAGATCAGCCGATATCTGAAGAAATATAACATACTTTGTGATGCCCAGCACGGATTTCGAGCTGGTTTGTCAACTGCATCTGCAGTCTTGGCTGTTAGTGATGTGATACATCAGGCCTTGAATGATTCACATGTGGCTGTTGGTCTTTTTGTCGATCTGCGGAGAGCGTTCGACACTGTTGATCATTATATCCTTCTTTATAAGCTTTATTGTTACGGCTTTCGTGGTTGTGTATGGCGTTTCTTGAAAAGTTATCTTTCTTCACGCACTATGTATACGAGTATTGACGACGAGTATTCTGTTCCTATGCCAATTGACATTGGCGTGCCCCAGGGCTCTGTTTTGGGCCCTGTCTTGTTCTCTCTGTATATCAATGACCTTCCACAGGTGTCCGATATTTTGTCAACCTACATGTATGCCGACGACACATGCTTTTTGTATAGTTCCTCAAACACTTCTGATATAGGCCCTGCAATGTCCTATGAGGCCAACAAAATCGCTCAGTGGTTCGAAGCGAATCGTTTATCTTTAAACACGAGTAAGACGAAGTTTGTAATCTTCTCTAGATCATCATCTATCAGTAGTACTCAGATTAATATTACCGTTCAGAATCAAGCTGTGGAACAAGTGCATGAAATTAAATATTTGGGAGTGTTGCTGGACTCATCTTTTTCTTGGAGGCCACATATTGACAAAGTCGCAAAAAATATATCGCAGTCCTGTCACGCTTTATTCCTTGCTAGACAGTACTTCCCCCTGTATGTGCTGCGTCAACTGTACTTTGCTCTGGTCCAGTGTCACTTGACTTACTGTGTTACCTCATGGGGCAATGCATTTACAACATACCTTGAGCGTCTATTTAAACTACAAAAGAGAGCTGTCAGATTAATAACATTCTCTAATAGTCGAACCTCATGCGTTGGGTTGTTCAGTGAATTGAATATTTTGCCTTTTCCCGATCTGATTCGTGAAAGATGTACCTTGCTTGTCTTTTCTATTGTAACGACAAATGTGCCCTACAATAGCTCTATATTTAAAAAATGCAACAGGAGCAATCGAAGTGTTGCTTTACAAGATTACATTTTGTATAGGCCAAAGAATGCATATGGAACCCGTTTGACTGTGTGCTTTGGTACGAGCCTGTGGAATGCCTTACCGTTCGATGTGAAAACTAGTCATTGTTTCGCCGCGAAGTTGAGACAGCATATACTTGCCTCATCAAAATACTTGAAAATTGTTTAGTATTTCAGTTACCGCTTCAACGTTGATGTTTTTTAACTGTGTGTCGATGATGTTTTACACTGTGTGTCGCAGGAGTCTCCACTAGCATGCGCTACTGACCCTGTACCGCAGTATTTCCTTTGGCTGCAATGCCTTGTGTTTTTTTAAATAAATACAAATAGTGTTCTACCAGTGGAAGTGGGGTTGTTTGTTTGATTTTGTTGGGTGTTCGATATCTTGACGAAGTAAGCAGTGCTTAATTTTGCAGGTTTTTGAGCATAAATGCTGGTATCTGAGCACAGAGTAGAAATTTCTATATTTCTCTGCTCCTTAAGAAAATTTGTACGTCGTTTTCCAAGCAGACCGCGTTTAGTTTACGCGAAGTAGAAAAATGAAGTTGTGTATGCTCTATGATGATCCGCCGCGGGCTTAGGCCCTTTCCCCGATGAGCAGTGTTTTGTATGCGATGTCGCATGTCTGGACTTGATCAGTGTTGCAATTTTTACCCTTCGTTAATATCTTGTTGTTGTTGTCGTCTTGTGTTAGATGTTGAGCTTCGTAGCGATGTGCGGTAACGCTACGATTATTCCTGAGCGCTCCGTGTGTTTAATGCGTTGTCCTCTGTGCGTGCATGCGTGTGCTTTTTTTCTCCTGATTTGTGACGTCATCGTGGCATGTCTGGACTTGTTTAGCAGTGTTGCAGTTCTTCCCGCTGCTAGTATCTTGTTGGTGTCATGTTGTGCTAGCCGCGTGGCGATGTGTGGTGACCTGAGGTCTTAAGCCTTTTCCCTGCTCACCTAAGGAAATTTGTGTATCCCTGTCCTGTGCTTTCTTTACGCAAGGGCAATGCGTCTGCGTATGTGGCTCTATCACATACCAGACCTGAGTGTCTTTTTCTTAGTTTATTAGCATATGCTTCAGGTTTTTTAAGTCAAGCACAAGTGCGCGCAATTTTTGCTGCTCTCTTCCTCAAATCACCGATTTTACGCAGAAGAAAGTCGCATGGTGCAGCTGAGAAGTGGGTTTCTCTGATTGTTTGTCAGATGTTGTTAGGAGCTCGGTATGTTGAGGAAGTCAGCTGTTAAAGGTATCCGTGAAGAAATGCTTGCATCTGAACGCAGGATAGGAATTCCTGAAGCACGGCACCCTCAGTGTAAATTAATTATTTTGGATATGAGTCGGCTTCACTGCATGACAAGGCTGAAATGGGAAGAGAGAAAAAATTGGAGCGCTTCATTAGTAGCGATCCAAGTAATAGGGCAATTATAGTTTCCATAGAAAGTTGAATTTTAATGGGCTCCTAAAATTATAGTTTTGTAGAAGCTTTTCGAAACTGCAATGCAATAATCATTAATATAGTATAGGAATGCCATCATGTTCCCGTAAAGGCGTTCTGTCTTGTGCTTTGGAGTGCGCGAATAGAACTTTGCTCCCAGGCTTTCCCGCCTTTATGCTCGCAATGCGCGAATGGAACTTTGCACACCCGGCTTCCGCGCGTTTTTGCTCGCAGGTGTAGCCTCAGACAACGAATGTATGAGCATAGAAAGGGTCATGTATTACATAAGCCTGGAGGTGACGTTGAGTGGTCTCACTTATTATTTTAAGGAGCAGTGGTAGTTTACTGTAATTCTAATGACCATGATGAGCCTTTGGGGTGAAAATAGTTAATATGCAGGGTGCTTTTTTGTTGAATTTTAATGAGAGAATCAATGTCATTCAGAGTAGGACAAAGGAAATAATCTTGCGATTCAATAATTAATAGGAGTCTTTGCCGGTGTCTTCTTCAGACAGGATGTGATGATGTCACGCAGTCTGTAGCAATGCGTTGACTGTTACTGAAAAAAGTGTAGCAAAATGGTGTGTATTCCCCTGGACAGATTTATGATGAGCACTGTTTTTGAACAAGAGGAGTGCGTGTGCTTGGAAATAGTTTGATGCTGGTTTCCTTCTTTGTTTCTTTTCGCTTTTTCCCCCTTGTTGTCTGACAAACATGCGCTGACATGCCTGGGCTTGTTCTGACATGCTTTCCTTCTACATGTAGTTTTTTTCTTTTTGTACAAGGAATATTCTTGACGATAGTGCTGCCTTGAATGGGAATAGTGCTATTCTTAATACTTTTGCGATTCATTTAGTTCAGAGAGTAACCGCGAGGGGGACAGGTGTGTGACTTTATTCAGGAGGAACAAAGCATCATTATTCAATTATCTACCTGGCTCTCGGGTGGGATGAACATGTCTTGCTGCACCATTTTTTCCCTGTACAGTAAGACTTTGGGAATGAAATGCTATAATCTCCTCTTTTCTATGGTGCTCTTCTGCAATAGTTCCCTATGCAATCGTTATAGAAGAATAAAGGAAATAATCTTGGGATAGTGATTCAATAAATAACAGGTCCCATGTCTAGAGCGTACGCGTTCTTGAGCCACGCACCTGCAAGATGACGTCATACCGTGGCTTTACTGCAGGTTGACCTTGTCTAGAGGAGCATTAGTGAAAAAAAAAACAGGGTAGCCCTGAGACAATAGGATGCCGTCACGACCAATGAGACTGGCCTGCAGGGGGCGCAAGGATTCACTTCTCTCTTGGACACTGGCGGGTGTAGACACGGTAATTATGATCCTGGCAATTGCGTTGATCGTCAGTAGAAGAGCGTAGCTTAGGTGGGGTTCTGTCTGCCTCTGATGGGGTGCGGATCTGTGGTTCGTCACTGGTGAATGGTGTTCGACGATGCAGGTGGATTTTGTGACGAGCGGATTTACAATGAGGGAATGCTGTGAACGGGAAAAATGATGGTGAGCGTCTTTTCACTCTGTTCAAGTGTTCGTTTTCCTCTGTTGCCCAACAGTCGTGCGAATTTGTCCTGACATGCTCCGATATGCATGCTTTCCTGTGTTAATGCTTTGTATTTTTTCTTTTTTGACAAGGAACATTGTCGTCTTGACGATAGTGCTGCCCTGAGTTCTGCGCGCGTTGATTTGTTGAGTGCCTAGTCCTCTTATTAGCCGTTGATGGAGTTACATGTTAGGATATTTTGTTCTTTTGCAAGTCTCATTTAGTAAGACTTTGGAATTCCTACGATCAGTTTTCATGCATGGTGCTCTTCTGCAATAGTTTCCTATGCAATCGTTATAGAAGAATAAAGGAAATAATCTTGGGGTAGTGATTCAATAAATAATAGGTCCCCTGTCTAGAGCGCACGCGTCCTTGAGCCACGCAGGTGCATGATGACGTCATACCGTGGCTTCACTGCAGATTGACCAAAGGAGCATTAGTGGAAAAGAACAGTGTAGCCCTGAGACAATAGGATGATGTCTGGACCAATGAGAACTGCCAGCAGGGGGCGCAGGAATGCTCTTCTCTCTTAGCCTCACGACCAATGAGAATGGCCAGCAGGGGGCGCAGGAATGCTCTTCACTCTTAGCCTCTCGGAGGTGGTCGCCCCAGAGGGCGCTAGGAGCGCGTATGCGTAGCGGCCGCGGCATCCGCCGGAAGCTGCCGTTTACGCAATGGTCCAGGGAAAATGGCGGGCGCCCAAACCACGTGATCCCCAGGAGCCACTCACAGCGTCTCCGCTGGCCAGCGCGGGAAAAAAGCTGGGGCCCAGTGCGCATGCGCAGATCGACCTCCTTTCCCAACCTCCTTCCCCTTCTCTCCTCGGGTTTTTCGTCTCTCCTCTCGTCCCCCTTATCCCCCCAGCCTCGTCCGTTTGTCTTCGGCGCTTGCTGTCTTGCTGTAGAGCAACGATCATGCTGTCCCAAAGCAGACAATCCCAAAGTCCCAAAAAGCGATGGTGTATGACAAATCAACTTTATTTGTCCTCGGAAACTGCCTCTAAAAAGCTACAGTACATATCTTTTTACATCTTGTAACAGGCTTCACTGGAGCTTTAGGTGCTTCGACATCGAAGGGCAGTTCAAAAGCCAATGCTGGGCTATGTGCGTCGTTTTTGCCGATGGCTGCGGGATAACTAAAACAAAACAAAAAATATTTTGATGGTCCGTAACTCTGCACGAAAATCACTGCTATGATAAGCAATCGATCTTGATTTCGTATTTGAACACCGAGGCATTTGTCACGAATGTTCGTAGATCACAGTGAATGAACGGCAGCGACGTGCATGAGGGGCAACTAGCATAACCACACATAATTTGATTAACGGCATATCAGAAACGTACAAGTTACGGCAATGCACTGCACAATGAAACGCCGCTAACGTACCGAGTGACTCGTAAATGTTGTACGTAATGCACTTAACGTGATAAACCTGCATTACTTCCTTCAGTCACAAAAAAGTAATCAAACTTGTCTTACCGTTTACCTGCAGTACGTCGGAAAGAGTGCAGACTTCCTCTCTGACGATTTCTGCGTCCTTTGGAGGTGCAGGGATTCCATCACATGTTCGTCTTCCCGCTGTTGTGATGATGAGGTGGATGTGCCATCCGTTCTCACATTAGCAGTTCGCCACAATCTAAATCTAAAGCATTAAAAACCCTCAAACTACCCCCTAGCGTCTGCGTGCACAACGGTTGCAGTCCGAGAGAACACGCGTGGCCGAAGTCGAACAGACGTGATGCTCCGATTCTCCTCCGTTCAACTGCTTCCGTTGAGCGGTTCGCGCGTTCGGATGCTCGCTCCTCAGTCAAATGACTCTCGCCCAATCAGCGCAAAGGAAACTGACGCCAGTTTTTTAAACCAATGAGCATCCAAATATTTATACATATATTGCGCAGCCAATCAGAGATCGTTAGCGTACGCGCGCCGGTGGCGACATTATTTTGGAGGCGGTGCGTTTCGCTTTAGAGCCGGCGGCTGGCCGCGGAGCGGCGCCCCAGTCAGTTTCTCTCCGGCTGTCGCGGAAAGCAGACGTGCGATCCCCGCGCTCGCTCAGTTTCTGGCTGGCTGTCACGGAGAGCAGTCGCATCGGTCTGCGCTCCTACTGTGGTGAGGTGATTTGTTGTGTAACTAATGCTTTCGCCAACTTTGTTCCCGCTTTGTTTGCGATTTTCGTGCCCGTGCACGTCGGGTGCTGATTGCTGTTGTCCGGGCATTCCTGCCATTTTCTATCATCTTCTGCCTTGGGACCGGGAGTAGCGCTGGCGTGATTCTTAATAATTTTGTTGTGAGATTAGTTGAGAAAGTAACCGCTAGGGGGTGCAGCTGTGGGGCTATATACAGCAGAAAAAAAAAAAGCATTACGAGTCAGTTTCTGCCTGCCTCTCGGATGGAGCAGTCGCATGGTTCTGCGCTCCTGTTCTGGTGGGCTCGTTTGCTGTGTAACTAATTCTTTTTGTTGTTAGCCATTGATGCAGCATTACGTTTATGATGCGGCATGATGTTAGCATTACATTTAATCTATCGCATGTCGTTCCACATCTTTCACGACTAACTCATGCCACGCAGCCAATCCTTGACTTGGTTTTAACCTCCCATCCTGAGCACATCACTTCTTTGCATGTCACTGATGGTCCCAGTGACCACAAGGCCATTTTCTAAGATATCTCTTCAAGTAGTCCAAATGTTCATAACTTCAACTATAAAACCATATACGACTACGCTCGAGCTAACTTCCAAGCCCTCAACGAGGGTCTTGAAGCTCTGTATGAAAATTCCTTTCATGTCACCTCGCCTGACTCCATTGGGGATAACTGGTCCCTCTTTCGTGACAACATAAATTACCTTACCGAGTACAATGTTCCAAGGATAAGAGTGAAATCTTATGATCACAATCCTTGGTTCACGAAAAGTCTTAAAATCTTGCTAACCAAGGAAAAGCGTTTATTCAGGAAGGCAAAGCGTCTTGGCGACGACGTATCATGGGCTAAATTTCACTACTGTGAACGGGAATACAGGCGCTCGATCAAGGAAGTGAAACATAAGTTCTTTACCATCGACCTCCCGTCTCTCTTGACGAATAAACCAAAACAATTTTGGAAAATTTGATCTCCGCCAAATTCCCACCTTATCAGTCTAACTGACACCCGCCGACAACAACTGCGCCAACGCTTTCGCTTCCTTGTTTTCATCCGTTTTCAACACCGATAACGGGTACACCCAAACTCCATTATCAGTAATCGCCTCCTCACCTATGGTCCCCATCCATATCAGCACTCATGTCATTTGTAAAATCATTGTGTTACTTAAGCTGTCGTCAAGTGCTGGTCCGGACTCTATTAACCCGAAGGTTCTATACAACACGAGATCTATTTCCAGCAAGATTCTATGTTGCATATTTACTCAGTCACTCCAAGATTCTGCTTTACCGCAGGACTGGAAGACGGCGAAGATTGTCCCTATTCACAAATCAGGCAACTGCCACATCGTTAATAACTACCACCCCATTTCACTCACTTCTATAGTATGTAAAATTCTCGAACGCATACTCCAACGTAGTTAAGTACCTTGAAGAAAAATGCTTCTTCTATCCCTTGCAGCACGGGTTTCGAAAGCTCTTTTCGTGTGAAACTCAAGTAGCCATGAAAGATGAGAGTCACTGAAAAGGTTAGCCAGCTGTAGGACTCGAACCCACATCTTCTGGATTGCCGGCAATCCAGAAGATGTGGGTTCGACTCCTACAGCTGGCTAACCTTTTCAGTGACTCTCATCTTTCATCGTTAATTTCTTAGGCAAATTGAGGCTTTGTATGTATTTGTCCCTTCTATGTTGTTCCAGCCTCAGTACCTCAGTTCTTTCATGTTCAAGTAGCCAGTTTTGTTCACGACATTTTTCTCCACGCGGACAATAATCATCAGACTGACGCCGCTTTCTTAGACTTTCGCAAGGCCTTCGATATGGTGCCGCACTCTAAGCTTCTATACAAACTCTATCTGCTTAACCTCGACCCGTATGTCGTCCGTTGAATAGCTCAACTTCTGACTAATTGTACGTTATTTGTTACTTGCAACAACCACCTATCTCCAGATGTACTTGCGCTTTCTGGTGTCCCTCAGGGATCAGTCCTCGGCCCTCTCCTTTTCCTTATCTATATAAACGACCTTCCTTCAGGCATATCTTCCACGATTCGTCTCTTTGCTGATGACTGTGTAGTGTACAAGCAAATCCTCTCTCCTTCTGACCAACTAACCTTACAGAGCGACCTTTCACTAATCTGGCGTTGGTGCAATGAGTGGCAAATGCCTCTGAACATTGCAAAGTGTCGCATTTTGTCGTTTTCGCGAAGATGGGTCTCCTGTCTTCCTGCCTTCCCCTACATTCTAAGTGATATCACATTAACCCGAGCAGATTCTTACAAATATCTTGGAATCCACCTTTCCTCCAACCTAGCTTGGAACGAGCACATCAACCACATAATAACCAGAGTTCGAGGTAACTAAGTTCCTTTTATTGGAAACTTGTAACTTAACTCGGTACTTTTGTGCCGTGGTAACTTTCAGAGGAACTCGTTCCTTTTTCAGGTAACTTTGCCAAAGTAAGTTAAGTTAAGTTCCAAGTTACTTTTAACTCGCTTTCCACTCACGCCCACATATTTTCTTGCTTTCTCTCCGGTTCCTTCGTGGCATGTTTTTTGCCATAAAACGTGATATTCAATCAATGACAGTATTTTATTCAGGAAGTAAGAACCGCTGCCACTGAAATGAAGCTGTACCATTGTGCGCCCACAGGGAGTAAGATGCAAAGTGTTCGAATAGACCTCTACCAGGGAAACGTCATCATGACATTGGTAGACAGACTGAAACCGAAACAAATCGGAAGGAGAGGGCTGGGGTTCCACGAACGGGCACTTGTTCGCTGCTTCCCATTGAATGAAAAGCAGAAGCGAGGGTCGCATCCCTTTAAGAGATCATATCGTAATCCCTTCAAGACCTTGGCTTTCGGGCGCGACCTTGTTCACCTCTAGCTTCGAACGTACTTCAATTCTACCAAATTTGTGGCGCTGTCAAATACTACCACGCCATTTGTTTACAGACCGCGAGAGTTTTATTATTACATAAATGAAAACGATCTAAGCGTGTTGCACTCCTCCGCAGGCAACCCAAGGTCGAACTCAACTGCTCACGTGCGCTGCACCTGCGTAATGCTATTTTGTGTCCGAAGTAACTTGTAAGTAACTCGTGTAACTCGTTCTTTTTTTAAGTAACTCAGTAACTGTGAGTTACATTTCAGCCTGAAGAACTTTGTTATTAACTTAGTTACATTTTGCACACGGTAACTTGTAACGAGTTCTTTTTGACGGGTAACTTCTCAATCTATGATAATAACTAACGCTTTTCACACCCTAGGCTTTGTTAGACGCACCCTCAGGTTGGCGTCCTCCATCTTAAGCTCCTAACCTTCACGGCTCTTGTACGAAGCTAGCTGGAATATGCATCACCTGTTTGGGACCCTCCCCATAAGTATCTCTGCGATGCCATAGAAGCCATCCAGAATCTGGCTGCCCGTTTCATTTCCAACGACTACTAATTCCATACCTCTGTAACCGCATTAAAATCAAATCTTAATCACGACTCACTCGAACGTCGTCGCCGTCTTGCCAAGTTAGCCCTCTTCCATTGGTTCTTTTTCATCTTGCCCCCGCACCAATCGCCCATCACCTGCCCGAGTGTCAGTTTTCCTTGCATCGACCACGCTAATAAGGTCGCACGCTTTCATTGTAATACCAATGCATTATCCAGATCATTCTTTTGTTCAACTGCCATCGAATGGAACAACCTCCCATCATCTCTCGCAACTATTATCGAGCATACAGTATTTTGTAACAGCCTCTCTCCCGTTCACTCCACCCACAAGACCACCACGCTTGTATGTCAGTTGCTATGAAATTTTTCACCTCCCCCTTATCATATTTGTTAATCATCTGTACTTATGTGAACAAACTCCCTGTTTCACACTTTAATACTTGTTTTCATATAAGTTTGTCCTGTCGTCGTTTCTTTATTTTCCTGTTTACTTACTGCTAATTGTGTTGTTCCTTTTTGCTTGCTTGTTTGTTTCTATCAAGTTGCTGTAAACGTATCTTACGCTCCAGTTTCCACCCCCCATGTAATGTCCTCCGGACCCTTGGGGTTCTCGAAATAAATAAATATGAATGTTATACTAGTGCGTGCAAGTAGCGTCTGATGTAGGTCCACGGTCTCGTCATGATACAGTGAGGAATACTGCGACACACTTGATTGAAAGCATTGCTGCGAGTTAGCTTGTTTCCCGACTGATTGTGCGCTGAACTGAACTTGCATTTTTGTAAAACAACTTCAATATAATGCAGTCGTAGAGAGATAGTTTCCTTGGTTTTGTGGCATATTGCGCTCACTTCATCTGCTTTCTCTTGGGCCCCGTTTGGGCTATCGCGGCCCCAATGGGGGTCCTGACACATGGTTTGGGAAACACTGAGGCATACTGTAGATTGTTACATGTGACATGTTGAGTGTACTGAAGCCAGCTTCACTGTTGTATTGTTTCTTCGCATGGTTACTTCTTCAACTTTACTTGAATGAGGAATGCGGAGAATGAGGAAATGTATGCCTTGCATGTCCTGGATGTTCTCTAATTGCTGACCCTGCTGTTGGGCTAAAATCAAGCAACTACACAAAAAGATTAACAAATGCAGAACAGGAGACACAATGACATGATTGAGATAATGATATGCTGTCAATTTTTTTCTGTGTCTCTGGTTCTACATCTTATGAACATGCGCCACATTGCCAGCACCCTTTCCCTCTAGCTACGAAGAGAGCCTCTCAGTAATAAAAATGCAGGTTGTCAAATGCACGTAAACAGTGCCTACATTTTTGGGGGTCTTCGCTCATATAATGTTTATGGCAGAAAATGCTCCTCTAGTTCACATGGCATACTGAATATGAGTGTGCTCCACAGCCACAAACTACATTGTAAATTAGCACTACAGTATGTTAATCGGTGCATCATAAGTGCATCATGCAAGCTCATTGATTCTGATGCTAATTGCTCACAAAATAACCTGGGGTGGGGTGAAAGACACTGGAATCACATGTTGTGTCACTAGCAGTGCCGTGCTCACTCAGCACTGACATCACAAGCAGTGATTTTTCACTGAAGCCTGCAACTCAACGATGTAATTCGCATCTTGATTGCAGAAAAAGTAAGCACATGTTTGTTATTACTTGTTATTATTGTTATACAGTTGAAACTTGTTAATGTGATGATGGTAATTCTCGTTGATTTTGGCAATGAAAACATTTTTGGATAAAAAAAAAACACCTGTCAAGGTGTAAGCTATGAAAAGTAGTAAATTGAGTGAGGAATTTTAAATTGCCTTTTTTTCCTTTATATTTTCAATGCTGACATACATCAGCTTGTGTAACCGTCAACCTGGGCTATTCCAGCCAAAACCTGCCAGAGATGTAGCTTGAGACCCTCTTAAATATCACTGAAAAAAACTGTGTGCATTTTTTAGACGATGCATATATCGAATGTAAATCATCGTTTTGTTTTCGTGAACAATGGGGGCGCATTAAACTGTGCCGAAATATGAAGTTGTCCCTTGCGAGCTTCCTTCTGACATCTACATATACATCATTTGTGCGCTTTCCTTGCCTGGTGTTAGAGGGGAAGCACGGGTCTGCCATCCCAAAGGGTATGTAGGCCATCCCAAATGCAACGTCGGTTTCCCTATGTGCCCCTATTGTTTTCAAAAGTATGCTCGTGACCATTTAGTGCGAGCACGTGGCCCCGAAATAATGGTTGTCTGAGAGTAAGTCTTGGAGCGTTCTTTTTGCCTTGTCACTTGAACGTGAGAATTAAAACAACGCTACAGAACTGCAAGCAGCACATTTAATGTAATGGCGCGGGATGCAAGTTTTACAGTGATTTCATATTTCAGCACAATATCTATAAGCTGTAAAAATAGGTGCAAGGGTACCATACAGTGAAGTAGCTGGTACCGTAAATTTTAGACCTCTTCTTGGCGTGGGTGCTTGGCATAAAGAGTGACCTGCTAATAAACGTACTTCGGGATTGTGAAGATCATAGGAGAGAAAGGAAGGCAAACAAATACAACATAGGGTGCCATTCATTTCTCGCACTTCTGATTTCAGTTACTTATTGCGCTTGGTTTTCTTCAGTTCCGACATTTGATAACCAGAATTTGTACTGTATATCCACGTGAATAAGAAAGATGCAAAAATTTCTGTGAGAAAATTTCACGGTATTTAAGAAAATGGCATTCTTAGGTTCCAGGGTATTCAAAGAGCAGTGAAAACAAAGTGCTTGAAGTATTACGTCTAGATCATCTTTTGCAGCTTTTGCATGGCAAATCGTTGTCTAGGAAGGTGCGCCAGTCAATGTGGGTGTTCCTGATATTAGAATCTTATTTCGTTACACTTTGAGACTACCGTAAGCTGGCTACAAAAAATTAGGGCACCACTGCTGACTCAAGTTATTCATCCGAGAGAAAATAGTTTTTTCTTGCAAGCAAACAAACAATTTCTTCACATTCATATGCAGCTTATTTGCAAAAACGCATTTCGAGAGTCTGTCCAGTACCTGTTCCCTGGGTTTATCAGAACGTAGGCTCACAAGGAAAACCACAGGGAGGTTCCGATTTCACGATTCTACGGTTCTGAGGCTGGAACACACACAAACACATACAGACGGTATCGGAATCAGGCTTTTTCGTCGATCGTCACTTTTCAACGCTACGACTTCACAACCAAGGCAGCTGCAGGAGAATGGCGATGTTCGCGACAATGTTCATAAAATAGCAGGTGTCCACCATAGCTGGGACCAACACCGGGAACTCATTTGGTGACACTACACGAATTCAGAGTTCGACATACTCAAATTTGACAGGCGAGCAGCAGAAGAAATCATTAACTGCAGTGTCAACAGAATCCTGATAGCCGGCGGAGAATACAGTAAACGATTCGTCCAGACTCAGTACTCTCGTTCCCAGCCCACCTCACCCTGCGAGGAACTATTTTGAGACGCGGGAGCCAAAAGCCTTCGCTGCTCTGAGGCTGCCATGCCTGTCGACCAATCGGAGACGATTTATTTTGAAAGTTTGAATCTGAAGCGTTTGTATCGCAAAAGTTGATTTTTACGGCTTTATCTTTACACCGTGGATTTTTTCGTGATTTATTTCGAGGAGTTTATTCTCGAAGTTTATTTTGCGAAGTGTAAACCAGAGTGATCCCGAGAATGTGACTCTCCAAACTGAACCAAATACTGAAACCGACACTGAAGATTTTTGTTTCTGTTTCGGTTTCTGTATCTTGTTTATGTGATCTACACACAGGGGTGGCATCCAATGTATTGCTCCGTAGACGAAAGCGTGCTGGGCGAACGCAATGCATCCTGGACAGGTCCTGGTCGCACGTCACAGCAAATGTCAAGGCACACGTGACCTTAAAGATGGCGGTGCCCGTGATCGGCGGCCAACAACAACAACTTTATTTTCGGCCTTGGAGAGTGGGGAGTTTCATCGCAACAGGCGATACTCTACCCCAGTGCTTGGTGGAATGGGGAGAATAAAATAACGAGCCCCTTTACAATAACGATCGAAGTCCGATGGTGTCCAGAAATGTCAGAAGAGCTTTGAGCGCAGAGCGTTGCTGGGCTGGATTGGGCCAGGGACCAAGCAATTTCGGTAGCCAAACAGTTTGTAAACAATGCGGTTGTTGTTTCTGGACGATGTTTTGGATGTTTTTTGATCACGGTAATTATCTTTATCCGATAATCTCGCAATAAAACGCGCAGTTTGACACATAAAGCCTCGTATTGTTGACAACTTCCAAAGGTGTGATGACGATTGCGCGTTAAGACTTACCGAGCCGATGCGATGTACTTAAACTAAGGTGAAATGGGCAACCATGTTGCG
This sequence comes from Ornithodoros turicata, assembly GCF_037126465.1. Lineage (NCBI taxonomy): Eukaryota > Metazoa > Arthropoda > Arachnida > Ixodida > Argasidae > Ornithodoros > Ornithodoros turicata. Next base: position 2,011,202 of record NC_088209.1, on the reverse strand, counting down.
GAAGAAGCACCGCATAGTTTACGCTGGCAAAATACGGTCATCTCTTGGTGTTATGACGGCGAAAACATGTCTGTAAGTGGCAAAACGACCTGTAAACAAAGTCACATGACCTCAAAATGACGTTTTCTATGACGTGCGACCAGGACAAGATGGCAGTTTTGCCAAAAACACCCGCTTGAGGGTAGTTACAACAATGGCGGGTTTGTGTCACCCCTGTGGATCTACAGGACTTGACTCCCCTCTTCGTATACTCTCCAAACTGAAACGTAAGTTAAGAAGTAGGAAATGCATGGTTCACCCCGCGTGCACTTAGTTGAACTGTGGGGTACTACGTTGCGACCCGCGAATGTGCCGTTTGATGGAAAAAAGGGTTCCCTTCTTGCGTAGGTCGTTCCACGTAGTTCAACGCTGATATTCTGAACGAAATCGACGAAAATGGTGACCGAATATCAGTGTGGTGGGGGTCTCCCGACAGCGGTTTTTGTATCTTGTGCAACCAGAGCATCAGCTGCAGGCAACAGGGCGTTGCAGCCGTCAAACGCCACACAGGCTCGAAGCGACACGTCGAATGTGCCAAGCAGCACTGGGACGACTCTGGACGGCCGAAGAATGTGCAGCATGGCTTGGACTTCACGTGCAACAGAGGCGCCCTGTCTGCGTGTGACCGCGTCGCGCAGGTGAGACCCTCTTCGTGTTGGCAATGACGCTAAAAGGGGCATTCCTTTAATAGGCGTCACCATTTGAAAGTTGGCTTCACCTAACACTTCCCTGTACTGCGGGCCAGCCCACTGCAACGAACGTTGAGTGTTGCTGAACTCTTCCTTTCCTCGTTGTTCAGCGTGATTTTGCTGACTGTTTCCCCAATTTTGGTACTAACCAAGTTGATGATGTCTTGGGTTTGTTTAGTGAAGTTAGGTTTGATTAATTTGGCCATGGCAGCTTGCTTTGCCCCCCCCCCCCCCCTTCTCTCTCTCTCTGTATTGGCATCAGAGCGAAATACCAGCCACACAGACTGGCTCCCTCTAACGTTTCACACGGACTAAACTAAGGCTACGTAGATGCCAACTCTAGAGCAATATGATCTCTAGATTAATATGTGTGCTGGACGTCACCATGCAACGAACGAATACTCGCGGAAAGCTGCGAACGTGACAACGGCACACTGTACTTGGCCACCTAAAAGTGAAGCACATACGTATCTCTATCATCTTCAAAGAGGACCGAAGATGTCTGCCACCGTCTTGCAAAGTGCACAGCTCCCAGCACAGCTCTCTCTCTACGAAGAGCGCGACGAACCCCTGCTCGAACAAGATTTAGCACTTCTGCTACACTACGGATGCGGCCACCTTGTGCTGCAATGCAGCGAGAAATCCACACCTGGTAGTTAATCTCAATTGCCAGAAGGAGGAACTGTTTCCTATCGCGATGCGGGACGGGAGGCTGAAAGAGCGTTTGAATGACAGCCCACCGAATGCGTGACACACCGAACAGGACTTCAACTTTGTGCCATAGCGTATCGGGCACAAGGCAATGATGAAACGCATGTTCCGCAGTTTCGTGACAAGCACAGAATGGACAGAAAGGGGTGGTGACTCCGTACCGAGACAGACGGTCCCGAAGCGGTAAAACGCCGTGTGCCAAGCGCCATTGCAGGCTAGCCCGACGTGCGTCGAACCAGCCCGCGGTGACAAGACGCCAAGCAACCTGCCGGGGCACACCAAGGGCCACAGCCGCCGGAGGCATGGGAAGAAGCTCCAAGAGAGATTTGTACAGTCGCTTCACAGTCCAGGTAGAAATGCGTTCACCTGGGTAGGACTCGCGCAGGCGCCGCATGGAGGAGGCACACTCCCTGAGGTGGGGTGCGACAAACTCAGACCGAGGCCTACTCAGCGAAAAAGCCGAAAAAAACCTGACATCAGGACCCAGGAGGAACTGTAACAGATCATGGGCAGGGTGGCACGGCTCCATGAGCGCATCAAAAATACCTTTAAGACCAAGGGCGAGACACTTGGTCTTCATATGTGGAACCCATAGGCCACCTAACTCCCGCTGCAAGCACATGCGGGCGCGTGACACCCATTCCACGCTGCCACCCCAGATGAAACGAAAAGCTGTGCGAGTAGCAGCTACCAAGATCTGACGAGGGGGAATAAGGACACTGCCATGGTACCAGTACTTACTGAAAAACCATGAGGCGGCAAGACGGGCTCGACACGTGATAGGGAGCACCAAACCTCTGAGGTCAGCGAGAACGGGGACACTGCGCTGGTGCACCCTCAGCCATGAGGACGGCGACAGTCCGCAACTATTAAAGTTATATCCTAGTATGCGAACATCGTCTTTAACAGGAATGCCAAAGGGCGCAGGGCACGAAGGAGTAGCATTAAGGAAGAGCAAAACACTCTTCGCCCGATTAATGCGCGGCCATGGCAGCTTGCTTTGCCCCCAAATCCGCTTCGATAATGAAGTCGGGAGGTCGAGGCAAGCTGCAATAGCCCCACTAACCTAACCTAACTGATCACTAAACAAAGCCTATGGTGTCCTAGGTTAGCTCAGTGAAGTTAGGTTAGTTTAACAGGGCCATGGCGGCTTGCTCTGCCCCCAAAGCAGCTTCGATAATGCAGTTGGGAGGGCGAGGCAAGCTGCAATAGCCGCAATAACCTAACCTAACTGATCACTAAACAAAGCCTATGATGTCTTAGGTTAGTTCAGTGAAGCTAGGTTAGATTAATAGGACCATGGCAGCTTGCTTTGCCCCCAAATCCGCTTCGATAATGAAGTCAGGAGGTCGAGGCAAGCTGCAATAGCCCCACTAACCTAACCTAACTGATCACTAAACAAAGCCTATGGTGTCCTAGGTTAGCTCAGTGAAGTTAGGTTAGTTTAACAGGGCCATGGCGGCTTGCTCTGCCCCCAAAGCAGCTTCGATAATGCAGTTGGGAGGGCGAGGCAAGCTGCAATAGCCGCACTAACCTAACCTAACTGATCACTAAACAAAGCCTATGATGTCTTAGGTTAGTTCAGTGAAGTTAGGATAGATTAATAGGGCCATGGCAGCTTGCTTTGCCCACAAAGTTGCTTCGATAATGAGGTTCGGAAGGAGATTCAAGCTGCCACAGCCGCACTGACCTAACCTAATTTATTACTGAACAATGTCTATTATGTCAGGTTGAAGTTTTCTTTCCCGCAACACAAATAAAAGAATCGAGAAGTTCCACAAAATTTACAGACATAATTCCGCAACAATAAGGGTTTGTTGAAGTCTGCTTTCCCGCAGTACACCGAAGTATTAGGTGAAGCCAACTTTCAAATGGTGACGCCTACCAAAGGAACGCCCTAAAAGGAATTCCGTACTCTTGGACCGATACCGCCTCGTCCCTTTATCCGCTAATGTTTCCGGACTCGGAGATCGCCAGGCAACTTTCGGGTAAACAGAGTAAGGCGTCGTACATTGTGTCTGATGGCCTCGGGCCTCACTTTAAGAAGCTTGTTGTGCAAGAGCTCAACAGACCATCTATCTTCTACGCAATCGCCGTGGACGAAACACCCGTAGTGGAGCAGCCGTGCCAATAGCTAGATGTTGTTGCAAGGTTTTATTATGATATGAAAGAGGTGGTTGTTGGACATTTGGAGTCCTTTCTGCTGGGTTCCGCGACGTCTAATATAGTGCTCAACGAAATCGCCAAGGCGACTTGGCGGTTTTAAGAATCATCGGCAGTCCATGAGTAGAGAACACTTCACTGCACACACGAACTAAGTCCTTTGCAGTCGTACGGTGCAGGGGGCGAAGTCCATAGAAATACGAGTAAGAGTCCACCATAACGACGTATTGAGTCCCGTTGTGATGGCAAAGGTCAATGCTTACAAGTTGCCAAGGGTAATCAGGAATGTCGTGGCTAAGCATTGGTTCTCTAGGGTTCCGTGGCATGTCACGTTGGCATTCAGCACAAGCCTTAACATAGTCAATAACATCGGAATGCATATAGGGCCAATAGAATACCTCCCTCGCCCTATACAACATTTTCTCGGTAGCAGTCTGCGGCTCGTGCAAAGAACGAAGTACCTCTTTTCGCATGGAGGGTGGAACGATGATCCGATTGCTGCGTAGGACGGTGCCACCTTCGGTGTGTATCTCTTCCCCGAAGGGCCAGAAATGCCTGAGTGCTTCGGGGACCTGTATCTTACCTTCCGGCCAGTCAGTAGCTGCAAATGCACGAAGAGTAACAAAAATTGCATCACTGTCTGTTGCAACCTTGATCTGTTGCAGGCGTTCATCACTTGCCGAGACATATTTGACCGCGCTGATAACGCATGTCTCCTCTTCGAGCTTGTCTTTACTTGGAGACCGTGACAGAGCGTCGGCGATAGGAATGTATTTTCCTGGTCGATAGCTAACGACGATGTCGTATTTTTGAAGAAACAGACGCATCCTCTGCAGTCTTAGGGGGCACTGTAGCAAGGGCTTCTTAAAGATGGTTTCCAGAGGCCTGTGGTCCGTTAATACCTTGACCCTCGGCTTCCCTAGGATGAAATCATGAAACTTGTTGCAGCCGAAAAGTATAGCCAGCATTTCTTTCTCGATTTGAGAGTAATTAAATTGGGACTGCGTGAATGATTTGGACGAGTAGGCTACAGGATGGCCTTCTTGGGTCAAAACCGCTCCTACTCTTCTCTGCTAGTGTCGACATACAAAACTATAGGCTTCGTTTCATCATAAAACGCCAGTACTGGTGCTTTTGTCAAGCAGGCCCTAAGTTCTTCGAAACTCTGTTGTTGCTCATCTGACCACCCCAAACTAGTATATGCTTTCTAAGTAGTTTTCGCAGCTGCGCGCTGAGGGTTGACATATTCGGAATGAACTTTGAGACGAATGTCACCATACCAAGGAAAGTCTGTAATTGCTTCTTGCTGGTGGGCACGAGGAAATTAACGACGTCGCTGACTCACGAAGGATCCAGCTTGAGCTCATTGTGTGTAAGTGTGAAGCCCAAGTATTGCACTTCTCTTTGACGAAAGGCACACTTGTCGCGATTAAGTTTCAAATTGACGTCACGGCACGTTTGTAGAACCTTGCGAAGAAGAACCTTGCATCGTGCTCAGCCAGGTCCGATCCTCAAATCAAGATGTCGTGCATAACGACCACAACATTTTTGTGATTTTCAAAAGTCTGGTGCATAATCCTTTGGAATACCTCTGGGGCTGTTTTGATACGAAAAGGCATTCGTAGAAATCGGTACCGGCCAAACGGAGTGTTCATAACACAAAGCATCGAACTGTCGCGATCTAGCATCACTTGCCAAAACCCATGCGCAGCGTCCAATTTAGAAAAACACTTCGCACCACAAAGTTTGTGCGCCACGTCATCAAGCGTGGACATTGGATAGTGTTCGCGCTGAAGAATTTTGTTGAGTTCTTGTGGGTCGAGGCAGATCCGAATCTTATCTCCTTTCTGAACGACGACCATGTGGCTGGCCCAGTCTGTTGGCTCGGTAACTTTGTCGATTATACCGTCGCGCACCATTCTGTCTAGCTCTTCCTTTATCCTTTTCTTCAATGCTATTGGGACTGTTCTTGCCGGCCTAACGACTCCTTTACCTCCAGGCATTATCTTCATCGAGTATACATCTTTTATTGCGCCTATTCCCGTGAAGACGTCCTTGAACTCACTGTCCACATCACAAGCGACATTTTCAACCCTGTACAGTCGCTTTAGCAGTCCTAACTCTTCAGACGCTGCACCACTCAACGTTAAGGGAACCGCTTCTTTCACCACGAAAAATAGCCGTTCCGTCTTTGCTCCTTGGAAACCTAGCTTCAGCTTAGGTTTTTCCGATTGCCTTTGCGCGGTCTCAAAAAAATCCTTGCCGGGTTGCTGAACAAGGGTGCATTTTGCGATGAGGGCTCGTCAGGTCTTGGAGTGAAATGACGCAGCAGTCCGTGCCGGAATCCACTCTCGCTTCTTTATATTGCCCTCGCAGGTTATTCCAGCACTCCAATATGAAGATTCACGACTCGCTGTATTTACATGGAGAGCGTTAAAACGGTAGTCGTCCTCGTCTTGGGTCTCTGAAGATACTTCACAGTCTAACCCTTGAACTCTTTTAGCTCTTTGACCCTTATTACGAGCTCCAAATTTGCGCCTTCTCTTTTGGACCTTACTAATGCCAGTCCAGCACACGGCAGCGAAATGGTCCTTTCGGCCACATTTTGTACAAGTCTTTCCTTTCGCGGGGCACCACTCGTTGCGATGACTGTCATAGCTACATAGCTTGCAAGGCTTGCCTCTTGAACTACCTGGTTTCTGTACAGCTCGAATTTCGTACAGGTCCCGACAAAAGTTTACGGAACGCGCGAGCGATGTATTTTCTCCTCGGTACGACACCCTAGCGGCAAGCGGAAGCTGGCGAAATCAGGCCAGTCCACTGCCTCAGAGGGGTGGGCGACTGCGCTCCTAGCGACACACCGTGGTAGTTTCGGTATGGCTACTCTTGTATGGGCCCGCGAAATAAGTTGGATTTCAGTGTCGCGCCCGCCAACAACACGTGATTCAATGATTGTGTTGACAGAGCTCGCCGCTGTCATCGTGATAGCGAGGATGAATCATGGTAGCAACACTTTACGGCGTATTGCTGCTATTGGAAAGCCGGGATATGTAGACAACCGAAAGAAAGAAATTTTCTAGAGAGTTGCTTTTTTATGGAACTCAGTGGTGACCAGGTGATAAACAAATGACGCTTTTGTGACACAAAGGAACAAAATTAAACGAGGAATTGCATATTTATTCAGTACTTAGTGGCTTCCCCTTCAACAGAAATAAGAGCACTCATTCTCTCTGGTAAAGACGCGTACAGCCGGTGGACGCGTGAGTTACCTTCGCGGAGCGCGGTCCACTCAGCCAGAATCGCCTCCCATAGCGCGTCCTTACTTGTGAGATGCCGACGTCTAGCACTCATCCTATATTTCATTATTCCCCAAACATTTTCAATTATGTTCAAATCTGGGCTCTTCGCAGGCCATTGCAGCTACATAATGGAGAGCTCGTCGAGGCGGCGTTGAACGGTTCTACACCTGTGCACGGAGCTGCCATCGTGTTGAAATATATAGCAGCCGTCAGGGAACGGGCCGTCGAGGACATAGGGTAGCAGGGTGCCCTCAATGACGTCCAAGTAGGCGCCGCCGTTAAACCTTCCATCCAGGCGCACTAGGGGACCAAGTCCCTGGTAGGAGAGCGCGCCCCACACGCTGACGATCTGCCGGCCACTTGATAGCACTCTATTAACATAGGCGGGCATGTACCTTCAAATGAACAAAAATACAAGTCACGTTATAGGTGCTCCTTAAATCAAGGTGAATTAAGACTATGTAAGTGTACCTGCAATTTGGAGGCCGCCAAACCCGTTTCGACTGAGACCACCGAGTACTAAAGGCGGCCTCGTCGCTGAAGACAACTGTGCTCCAGTGGCCGACGTCCCAGTCGCTGTGGTGGACCGCAAACTCTAGCCGTGCTGCTCTATGCTCCGCTGTCAAAAGTGGTATCTCTACGGCGACGCCGCACTTCAGGCCGCCAAGAGACGTGAGGCGCCGTTGAATGGTCCTTGTTGACGCGCTCACGCCAAGTTCCCTCTTTATGTCCGTTGCCGTTGCAAAGGGGTCGACGGCGCTGGCGGCGATGATGACCCTGTCCTCTTCCATAGTGGTAACTGGTGGTCTGCCTGCTCTTGGTGCGTCTTCTACACTACCTTCATCCCTGTAAGTTTGGACGACGCGGTTTACCGTGGAAAGGGAGCATCCAATTCGCCGGGCAATCTCCCGTTGTGACATCCCAGCCTGCGACAAGCCGACGATGTTGTGCCTCGTGTCGGTGCTGACCCGTCTACTCATCTTGACAAGTGATCAAGATTGACAATTTCACTTGCTTTTTATGCAGTTCCGTGATACCTGATTTATCAGTTTAGGACGGACTCACACAGCTGTTGGGGGGTCGGTATGTTCCAAGGAAGATTACATGTAGCCAGTAGAGACAGATATTAAGGCAAGAAGAACATTGTGCAGGACTATGCAACCACCCTTTCTGATGGTTGGACCCTTCCAAAACCTCCTCAGCATATGTATAAAAAGCAAGTGAAATTGTCAATCTTGATCACTTGTCAAGATGAGTAGACGGGTGAGCACCGACACGAGGCACAACATCGTCGGCTTGTCGCAGGCTGGGATGTCACAATGGGAGATTGCCCGGCGAATTGGATGCTCCCTTTCCACGGTAAACCGCGTCGTCCAAACTTACAGGGATGAAGGTAGTGTAGAAGACGCACCAAGGGCAGGCAGACCACCAGTTACCACTATGGAAGAGGACAGGGTCATCATCGCCGCCAGCGCCGTCGACCCCTTTGCAACGGCAACGGACATAAAGAGGGAACTTGGCGTGAGCGCGTCAACAAGGACCATTCAACGGCGCCTCACGTCTCTTGGCGGCCTGAAGTGCGGCGTCGCCGTAGAGAAACCACTTTTGACAGCGGAGCACAGAGCAGCACGGCTAGAGTTTGCGGTCCACCACAGCGACTGGGACGTCGGCCACTGGAGCACAGTTGTCTTCAGCGACGAGGCCGCCTTTAGTACTCGGTGGTCTCAGTCGAAACGGGTTTGGCGGCCTCCAAATTGCAGGTACACTTACATAGTCTTAATTCACCTTGATTTAAGGAGCACCTATAACATGACTTGTATTTTTGTTCATTTGGAGGTACATGCCCGCCTATGTTAACAGAGTGCTATCAAGTGGCCGGCAGACCGTCAGCGTGTGGGGCGCGCTCTCCTACCAGGGACTTGGTCCCCTAGTGCGCCTGGATGGAAGGTTTAACGGCGGCGCCTACTTGGACGTCATCGAGGGCACCCTGCTACCCTATGTCCTCGACGGCCCGTTCCCTGACGGCTGCTATATATTTCAACACGATGGCAGCTCCGTGCACAGGTGTAGAACCGTTCAACGCCGCCTCGACGAGCTCTCCATTATGCAGCTGCAATGGCCTGCGAAGAGCCCAGATTTGAACATAATTGAAAATGTTTGGGGAATAATGAAATATAGGATGGGTGCTAGACGTCGGCCTCTCAGGAGTAAGGACGCGCTATGGGAGGCGATTCTGGCTGAGTGGACCGCGCTCCGCGAAGATAACTCCCTCGTCCACCGGCTGTACGCGTCTTTACCAGAGAGAATGAGTGCTGTTATTTCTGTTGAAGGGGAAGCCACTAAGTACTGAATAAATATGCAATGCCTCGTTTAATTTTGTTCCTTTGTGTCACAAAAGCGTCATTTGTTTATCACCTGGTCACCACTGAGTTCCATAAAAAAGCAACTGTCTAGAAAATTTCTTTCTTTCGGTTGTCTACATATCCCGGCTTTCCAATAGCAGCAATACGCCGTAAAGTGTTGCTACCATGATTCATCCTCGCTATCACGATGATAGCGGCGAGCTCTGTCAACACAATCATTGAATCACGTGTTGTTGGCGGACGCGACACTGAAATCCAACTTATTTCGCGGGCCCATACAAGAGTAGCCATACCGAAACTACCACGGTGTGTCGCTAGGAGCGCAGTCGCCCACCCCTCTGAGGCAGTGGACTGGCCTGATTTCGCCAGCTTCCGCTTGCCGCTAGGGTGTCGTACCGCGGAGAAAATACATCGCTCGCGCGTTCCGTAAACTTTTGTCGGGACCTGTACTCGTACGTGGCCGTGGCGTCTGATTTTCTCGCACTGTTCTTTACTTTTCTCACGTGTCCGACAAGCTGTGACGACTCTGTCATAGCTTGCATCATCCTTTATCAATTGCCTCTGCAAGTCTTTCTCCTTGGTACCAAGAATAATTCTCGAGCGTAGCATTCGGCTTTCCATGTCTCCAAAATTACACTGCTTCGCTAGGAGCCGTAATTCAGTCAGCCAATCATCGAACCGCTCGTCCGGTTTCTGGTCTCTGGAGCCGAACAAATAATAAGTTGACGGCGGGTTTGCATCTCTCTTCGAACTTCTTTTTTAGAACTTCTACATCTTGTTTTTCTTCTTCAGTCTCGAACGTTAGTGACTCAAAGATTTTCCGTCCCTCCTCGCCAATAACAACCACAAACGTTGCCGCTTGTATTTCTTTTGCCTGAGACTTGAGATTCGTTGCAGTTGCAAAAAGCGTAAACTCACTTGACCAGCTCTTCCATGCTGTGGCGAGGTCGTTGTTCGTTAAATCCAGTGGCTTTGGCGGTGGAAGCAAACAGCTGAACGTTGCGGTTGACATTGCTGCTGCAACGTCGGTGTCACCGGCATCAAGGCCGTCGGCGTTCATAGCTTTCTGACATCATGTGGAAGGCACGGACACTCAGGCGAGCAGAACAAGACTGATCCGATTTATTCGTTGATAGCCGTTTAAGTACAACACCGCCGGGGGGCGTGAGCATGACAGGCGATAGCTTATCGCCAAACTGACATGCGTTACAATTGGTAACGGTCGTCAATTATTTTCTGCGTAGAAGTAACGGTAACGGTAGCAAATTACCTTTTTGGAGTGACTGTGTCTGTCCTCGTCTGGCTGTCCCAATTTCTAGACTGACGTCAAGCTCTTCCTAAAAGCATGGGGCACCCTGCTTCAGTCCCCGAGCGGGTGTCATGGGGATTGGCGACGTCGTTTCTGAATCCACTTTATCGCGAAAATGCCGCACGCCAGCTGATTGGAAATCTTTCACGTTTCCCCGTAGTCTGCATCATAATTAGAGCTGAGCGCGAGTGCGGGTATACCCGCGTCTACCCGCAGTCACCTGCACATCGTCACGATTTGCGGGTAGGAATTCGCGATCGCTGCGGGTGGCGGGTAAAATGCGAATGTACTCGCAATGCGACCGCGGGTAATGCGGGTATACCCGCATTACCCGCACTCCATGGCCAACGACGTGTTCCATCTATGTCACACGCGAGCTCAGCGGCGCCCTATGTCGTTGGCCGTATAAATTCATGTGCCAGACTGCAGCGGCAAGTGCTGGCGGGCGAGTTCGATTATTAATGCAGACATGTAGATGTCTCTCTGCTGAATTGTAGTTTTATTAGCATACGATTGCAGCCGTCCGAAATACGTAGCCAACACTCAGATTTTTCATTGTTTTAAAATAGAAACAACGGTAAAGTGGACGAGGAACACTTACCCCAGCTGGTCCTAATGCTGGTATACAGAGAGCACTGCTGGTGAGGGTGCGTGTCACACAGGCGCGGATACTGTGCGGGTCCAAGTTTGCTTACCCGCACTCACCTATAATCATAACCTTCCTTCACCTGCTGGATGGACACGTTCTGAGACGCATTTCGATATTTCATCTCGTAGTGTCACGCAATGGATAGATTGCAACTTCCTGGGAAAATGGCGTAACCGAAGTTGCAATGTCATGTGGATATACATTTCCCGTCCGAAGTTCCACTGGCTTCGCACAGCGTCACCTGCAACTGGAACATTTCCCACAGCAAAAGAGCGCGGTTTCCAGGTGCACGCCGAACGGTGCCGAAACATGCAGGAAGTGTCTCGAACCCTGAACTTTGCCACACGAAAATTGCATGGCAAGTATGTCTTAAGGTAACCTACTTGTTTGGAATGTAGGCGTTCTCAGCCATACTTATCTGGGTTGTCAAAACAAACGACAACAACTCTATTACAAGATGATGAGTGGAGTGTTTCATTGCCAGGGGCGATACCCTACACCATTGCTGGTGGTGATGCTGGGAATGAAATAATGAGCTCCTTCACAATAAGTCCTATGGTATCCAGAAAGGTGAATCTGGGATGTCGTTTCAGCCGGAGTTTATAAACAATTGTTCAGCTCCAATTGAGTGAAATTAAAATTTCTGAGCGTCCCAGCGTGCATAGCGCCACCTCTCAACTTGAAAGTCACTCATAAAGCTGGCAACCCATGACCTAAGGAAACCACGGGAGATAGCAAAAATAAACTAACTCGTTCCGCATCTGGATAAGTGTCGTACGTTCTTCAAGGTTCTAACAAAACTGAAATAACGGCATGGACTCGTACACTTGAAAGGGGGGGGGCGTGCCTCATGCTCAGAGGGGGGGGGGGTATATGTTTATTCACACGAAGGAGATGTCAGCCAGGCAAGTGCCGGCTTGCTTAAAAAAAGAAAGAGAGCAAAGAGGAAAAAACAGGTGCGGGAGAAGCCGCGATGGGAACGATGTGCTGCGGGCGGTGAGGCTTGCCGCCTGTGCTTCAGAGGGCGGTCATCATTTCTGTGGCCTTGGGGTACTCGAAGAGTGCCTTGGTAACATCCCATTGCCCAGGGCGCGGGACAGGCCCGAGGAGTGTAGCGAGCAGGGATTTCCCTACACCCTACACCCTCCCTGCATTTTTGCAACACCCCCCCCCCCCCGTGAAATTTCTCAGATGACCCCACCCAGCTCAGCTACCAGCACGTTCTGGTAGTGAGTCCAGCGCAGCGAATTACATCCGTACTGTCAAACTAGGGCTGTAGGACCAGTCATGCAGATGATCGTACCATGCATTTGTCTAAAATCATTTGTAAGTGACTGTTCAATGCATATATTGCGCGCATATAGGAGCAAAAATGCGTGCGGGCACGCAAACTCAATGTGGATCATCAAGAACCATTTGCGCAAGGTATTCTGCTTTTTTCGTCTAAGGTTTTCACCGTTGGTTGCTAGGTATTCATTGAGCTTCGTGAGACGAGGTGCTAGTCTTTTTTCTTTGTCGGTCGTGTGATTATGCATCTTAATGTTGAAATGCCGTTCATAATGAATTTGTATTATACTGTACTGTGTTCTAACGTAATAACATGTACAAGTAAACCGGGAAAGCTGTACAGATATGTCACCATTGTGCCACGATTCTTTCCGTGTCTAAGAAAAATTCCGTAAGTGGAACCTTCACCAAACATACCCCCCCCCCTTGAAAGCTGAGCACCCCCCCAGAAGTGAATTTCTGGGGAAATCACTGGTAGCGAGCGAGAGGGGGTGGTGGCCCAAGGCTTGGAGGCGCCGTGCGAGGGCGGCACTGGGCGCCGAGAACGTCGGGCACGTTCGCAGGAGGTGGGCTACGTCAGCGGTGGCGCCGCAGGCATCGTAATTTGCGTTGCCGCGTCTGCCATCTTGTGCAGGAGTGTCGGAGTGTAGGCGACGTTAAGGCGGAGGCGATGAAGGAGGGTTTCCTCGACCCTGGTAAGGTGTTGGGATGGGTAAAGTTGCATCGCGGGGTCGATTGCTCGAAGAAATGTGTTGCATCGAATAGCGTCTGCAATGAAGTGGCGGGTTTCAGAGGCAGACCATCGACGGATTTTAAGGTGGCAAGCTGATGCCGTGAGCGGTAGGTTTGCGATGGGGCTGTCACAGCTATGTGCGCGCCTTGCAGCAGCGTCGGCATGGGTATTCCCAGGGAGGCCTATGTAGCTGGGAACCCACTGGAGCCAGACGGTATGACCGGAGGCGAGAACGGAGTTGTATGACGAGATAGTCATTGCGTGGAGGTCGTTGGTCGTCTGGGATCCGTGTGAGCTGATGATCTCCAACGCTGCCTTACTATCTGTAAAGATAGACCAGTTTCCCTGTGGCGAGATGGAAGTGTGCTCCAGCGCCGCGTACACGGCAAAGAGTTCAGCCTCCGTGGATGACGTCTCGTTTGCAAGTTTAAAGGTGCGCTCGATGTCCTCTTTGTGCACATAAAATGCTGCGCTCGCTCTGTCAGGTACGACGGACCCGTCGGTGTAAACTGCTAGCCGCTGGTCATGTGGCGTGGAGAGGTGCTCCAGGGCAAGCTGACGTGCGACAACGGAAAGAGTGTCATTCTTTCGCCCAAGGCCGGGGATAGTGGAGCACACGAAGGGCCGGTCGAGGGCCCACAAAGGAGGGGCAAAGGACACGGTAGAAGAGAGCTGGGGCACAACCACCCGCAGGCGGTCGACAGCGCCACCAAAGGCAGAGTAGGGGCAGTCACTTCCTATGAGTCGGAAATAGTGGAAGGGGTGCCGCGTTAGGATCCGCGTGTAGACTCGAAGGGTCTCCCTGTCACGCAGGATGTTTGCAGGTGGTTCACGTGCCTCCGCAAGGACTGAGTATGTTTCGGTCGTCTTAGGCAAGCCCAGACACACTCGAAGGCTGCGGGCCTGGATATTGAGGAGCTCACGCTCGCCAGTCCTACTCAGGCCGTGCAACACCGGGAGGCTGTAGCGCAGCAGGCCTAACACGAGGGAGTGGTGTACTCGGCGCAGGTCGTCACAAGACGGGCCCCACGACAGTCCAGAGACCCGTCGCAGGACGTTCGCAAAGTTGGACGTCTTGGCCGAGAGTGCCTTGATGTGGTGGGACCATGAAAGGCGTTTGTCAATGATTACGCCGAGATATTTGCAGTGCGGCACAAATTGAAGAGGGGTTCCAGAGACATGAAGAGGGTGGCGGGCGAATGACCGCCCGGTAAACGTCATACCGACTGTCTTGCTCGGGGAGACACGTAGTCCCCTATCGGCAAGGTATAACACGATGGTGTTGAGGGCGTGTGTAGGCGATGTTGAATGGCGTCACGTCGCATGGCAGAGGTCCATATGCAAATATCGTCAGCGTAAATTGTAATGTTGGTATGCTCAGAGGAACAGCCTGGTGTCAGTTGAGAAATGGTGACAGAGATAGGGGGATGCGAAAAAGCGGCCGGAAGCCTCGTGGAATGCGCTTGTGAATTTTCGCATCGTTCTTGCCAGAGAGTAGCAAACCCCTGCGGTTTCGATCAATGCGGGCGGGTTAGACCTCCCTGGGCTGCGCTGCACAACTTTGCAGTTAGGTATAATGAAAGCTAGTTAACGGCTACACAAATTGCTTATACACAACCATATTTGAGTAGGCTCCATCGAAAATAAATGATGTATTCAACAAGTTTTCCCAAAACAAAAAAAGAAAAAAAAGCAAGAAAAAGGAAGCATAGAAATGAATCGCGTGTTTAAAGAAATTCTGGTTCAGTTTACATGACGCACCCGCTATAGTGAGAAATAGGTGATAGTACCACATGCTAATCGAATTTTACAGCACGGCAAGTGCGGAAATGCCCCTCCTGTTTTATGTGTTTGTTTTATGGAATTTGTATTCCTGGTATTGTTGTATTGGCTCTAGAGGACGGATGTAATACTAAGGAAAGTTCAGATTTCTATGAACTGAGAGAAAGAGGAATTCCGGAAGGAATTCAAGATGTACAAAGTATAGATCTGTAGACAACTTTGAGCGCCATGGCGACAGAGGCCAAAAGGGGACAAGGAAAAATGCATTCAAGCGAACCTGAATTGTGCTTTGGGGCCGGTCCAAAGAGCCTTCTAGGCAGTGACATTTTTAATACGAACATAATTCTGTTGTAGAACAAATTCCAACATCGATTTTGCCAAAATTGTTTTTTACCACGTACGCTTTTCGAGGCCATCAGGAGCAGTGTACGCTCATGCTCGGTTACCGTCCTGCAGAGCCTACGTCCAGAGTATCGCTAAAAAAATGAAAAAAAAAAAACTCTAAACGCGAACATCGAAAAAAAAAAGAAATATATTCTGGTCAATTAAAACAGCGAGCATTCTCAATTTGTAACCCTACCGCATAAACGAGGTGCTGTTACACTGCTCTGATTCAGGCGCGTCTTTCCAGCTTCGTATAGCCATTGCAACTTCTGACCCTGGAATGTGCACATTTTAAAAACTTCCGTGATTTTGCAATATTTTTTTTTTTAAATCTAGCGATATCGTTCACGATACAGTTCCAGAATCTCTTTATAGTGTTCCACAATATCGATCATGACTCCTCCCGGACTGGGGCATTGGGAGAGGGTGTTACCTCTGTAGAACTTTTTTGTTCTCCCCCATCACTCTCTCTCCCAGCTTTTCTTCCAGCCTCTCTCTTTATGATTTCTATGCTCCTGGCTGGCACACTTGTGCGCGGTGGTTATTCCGAGGAATGGTAAGGGTAATGGTAACGGAAACAGAAACGGTATATTACCGAAATTGGAAATGGTAACGATTAAGTAAACGGAAACGTATACCACGGTCCTCCATTACCGGAAACAGAAACGGAATGCAATATTATATCGTCCGTTATTGAATTTGGGTAATGGCTGTTACTGTTATGTGATGACATTTGAGTGACTTTTCATATTATTTTTGTATTTTGTTGACTCCATTTCCCGTAATGCTGTAAGTACAACACGAGAGCATGGAAACAAGGCGCAATATTGGATCTCGCTTACCTCGTCACAGTCCTCATAACTCCATTACATCAACGCACGATTATACTCCACCATAGCACGAGGATGGCATACCCAGTTTTTAGTTATGTGCTTTTTTTTTTGATAGCTTCTGTTTGTTAACGAACATCCGTGACGTCGGTCACTTTGATTAAGCGCTACTCACCTGCCGTCTGGAAGATGGCGACGCAGTTTCCGAGGTTTTGGCGTAACGGCCCATAGTTTATGCTGGCACTCCTAGCTTTCACTTGTGAGACGCCCACAATAAATAAGGAGGCATTACTTTCGGAGCGAGCTATATCAAAGCATCAGTTGGCCTCGGTTTGTGGTCAACAACTCCCTGACGGAATTAATAAGAGGATCGCATTAATACCATGTCAGTGCTAAAGGGTGGTTTACTACGGAGTCAAAAAACAAAAGAAAAAAGAAAAGCAGTGGAGGATCTGTTCATCTATAATGCCGGTTACGGGACCCCTTGGCGCATGTAAAACCCTGTTGCGGTGTATGAAAGGAATTGCCTCAAGACGAGGGCCGCCGATATTTTGAACGCGGACTGTTCTTCTGGGCACCGTCCTTATCGATGGCCTGTTATTTAAATGAATTGTGGATCAACAGCCCAGGGGGACGAAAGGGGTCCGTTAAGACTGCCGAGGCTAATGGCCGCTTTGTTGGGGTGTGGAGGGGATTACGTGAATGAAGGCATCTTTGCGCCAGACCGATTACAGAAATACGAAGTTCACGAACATCGGGGGCATCGTGGAGAAATTTTTAGAGCATGCAAAATTTTTCTCTCGTTTTTTAACTAGACAAGAAAGTAGAGAACTCCGACTTAACAAGAAAAAAAGACAAGGTTTACTCAGACGTTTCGTCCGTCATGCGGCGGACACCATCAGTGCCAAACTGAATGAGAGATTCAGTTTGGCACTGATGATGTCTGTCGGAGACGTCTGAGCAAACGGTTTTTTCTTTGTTATGTTAAGTTGGAGTTCTCTACTTGTTTGTCTTGTTATGTCGTCTCCCGGCTTTTGGAGTATTTTTGCTCTCGTTTTTTGTAACATACATATTTGTAACAGAGAGTCGTGGCAAGCAACAAAGAAAGTAAAAGGTAGTGGCCACGCAGAACATAAGAGTGGCGATACATGATAAAGGCGATAAAATAGAAGGCTTGTGGGTATTTTATTTGTGAAGCGTTGGTATATAGGATGCCTTATGATTTGTTCATACCGAACGGGTGACGGGCGTAGAACTCGTATATGCCCTGCCACTTCTGACATGTGTAGATCTGAACCAGGTTTCTAGAATATATACAGTTTAATGTTGTCATCGAGGGAACAACACGTATCTGCAGCTTTTATGTTACGGGTGTAATCGATTAAATATTGCTGTTCTACACTTCGTGATTCTACTTACCAAGTTCCGGTTCAGTAGTTCTCCTTCATAATGGGTGCAGGGTTAATACAAAAACGCACTTTGTTTTTCGATACGGGCGATTGGACATATACCGCCATCCGGATACCTCTATCCATTGTTACGTCTTTGAAGAATTGTAGCACCCAATCAGGCGCCAACGCGGGCACACAACGTCGTCTGCTCTATAGTCTGCCGGAGAGCAGTGTAGAAGCAGCAAGACAAAGTGACGAACTGACGCGGGTCGGTATTATGACCTAAAATGCTGAACAGGAAATGTGGAACCGTGCAATATACTTTGGCGCGTCATTCGTTTGACGCGCATATTTTTCTACAGCGTGGTACAATTCACTTTCCTTCTGGCTCTGACGACGACGACGACAGCACGCAGCACAGGCAGAGGTGGGCGTTTTTCCTCACTAGCCTCGCCCTCACCTCAATTTTCTGGGAGAAAAATTTTCCTCACCTCACCTCACCTAAAAAAATTGAAAATTTTCCCTCACCTCATTTCAATTTTGTATTGAAAATTTTTCTCACCTCACCTCAAAAATTTTTTGAAAATGTTTCCTCACCTCAAAGGAATTTCTTAGACTTTTCCTCACCTCACCTCAAAATCTTTTTTCGAAATTTTTCTCACCTCACCTCACCTCAAATTTTTAAAGCTATTTGTGTATTCGATGTGAAGATTGTGTATTCGATGCGCGTTGGCTTTGAGTGACTGCCAATGTAAATGCATATACCTCAAGCGTGAGTGCATACAGGGTGCGGCACGAAACGTGACATTTCACCATTATAAGAAAACGGCTTAACGGAAAAATATGTGGTAAACAACTTTCTTCTGGACATTTAGTTTGTCACCAAATACAAATAGTTTCCTCAATTAATACATTTTCCAAATTGAACCCATGAAATTGCTTAGTTAATGTAACGTTCCTTTTTTTTTGCTGGAGGATTTGGCCTAGTCAATTACAGAAAACGCTTCGTGGAACGATTGTTATACCCGTAAAAGTTGCGCGGAAATTGAGGTTCAGTTGCGGGTATGCGAATGACGCGCAAAGTCGGGCGTCAGATCAGCGGCGAGAGAGGATGGCAGTCCCCGCCCAGATGAGGGACAGAAGTTGCGGAAAGAAAGATATCCCGTGTCGCGCGGGAAAAGTTTTCATAAAGTTCGCGTTCATAATTTTTTCCTCGTCTCACCTCAGAGAATTTTCACATAGTTTTCCTCAGCTCACCTCAAAATGTTTTTGAAATTTTTCCTCACCTCACCTTAAAAAATTGAAAATTTCCTCACCTCACCTCAAGAATATTTTAAGATTTTGCTCACCTCACCTCAAAAACTTTTTGAAAATTTTGCTCACCTCATCTCACCTCAATTTTTTTTAGATTTTGCTCACCTCACCTCACCTCAAAAATTTTCTTGAAAATTTTCCTCACCTCACCTCAAACATCACCAGAAAAATTGGCCCTCACCTCACCTCAAATATTGTGAGGTGAGGGTGAGGAAACCCTCACCCTCGCACGCCCTCGTGAGGGTGCCCACCTCTGAGCACAGGTAGGCATTTCGTCCATAAAGCACGCAGACTTCTTTCTTTCTCATTGCACATGCTTTCTGTGGTAAAGACTAAAACGTGAAGATAAAAAGTAATGCCCGCTCACGTTTGAAAACAGTGTCGGACAGACCGACCGCTGAGAACCGAGCCGAGCTAACCGTGATCGCGTTGGTTGGATATGGGCATAGGTCCAGTATCTATACAAAAGGTGTCACAGCCAAAAAGTTAAATTGCCGTTTGGTGCCGACACAATCGGCGGGCTAGCTTGGTAGAGTTCATAGCTCCTTTAAAGTGTTCGCCGACTGCTTTGTGGAGTTTGTTGTGTGAGAGCCAAGCTGTTCCATTCACCCTCAGCGTCATTGTCATCAGTAGAGCCCGGATTCCTAGGCGAATGCCTATTTTTTTCGTGTAATCCTAATAGTGCCTTTTCAATACAGGAGTACGAATTGGATGTTGGGGAACTTCCTATGGGGTTTCGATAGTGCCTATAAATGCCTATTCCGACTTTGGTGCCTATTCTGTTGTAGGTGCCTAAAACTCCGATTAAACATAGAAAAATGCCTATGATGGGGGAGTAGTATTATAGATTAACTCTACAGCCAGGAAATGACGTCATCAAGGACATAGGACGTCGCTCCTGGCCGCAGCCGCTCCGCCCTCATATCAGTGACGTCAGTGGGTAAGATAGTTAATCAGTGGATACACTATCAGTGACATCACATAGTTAATCTTAGTGATATGATATCAATGATAAGATTAAGTAACAATAATGACGTCATGGTGAAACAAACTAGGAATCGAACTTGGGTCCTGTAGGTTGTCAGACGAGCAGATTAAGCCACTGGGCCATGCGCTCTACATGTTTACTTGCGTCGCTAATCAGAATAGAATTGTGTGGGGTGGAGACGTCGTTTGATTTCTTTTACGCCAGGCGGCGTCATGGGGAGTTGAGTTCCTTCATCTAGAGATGGCAGCACTTCCAGCAAATTTACCGCCGTTCAACAGATGGCGCTACTTGCGCCCCCAAATTTTTAATTTCGCGCCCATTTGACTTCGCTCTTGGTTTAAAAGAACTCCTCACGATCATGTTGTTTTCATTTTAGAAAAAAGAAAAACAATGGCGAGTCAGTTCTATGTCAACTTACTGTCAAACGCCTCGAGTGATGTATTTCCTAGTAACACAATGAGCAAGTTCAGAGTTAAACTAGCTCAGCCAGTGCAATTAGATGGAAAGTGGGAGGTTGCTCTGGCGGAGGTGAATATCCCATTTGCAATTAATAATGTCACAGATATCGTTAATGGTATATCGGAGACTAGCCTCTTCGGCGGCGTAAGCACGACAGAGCAAGTTAAGTTTCTTGCGGGAGAAAACATTGTTGTACCTTTTCGTCAGCTTCTAACGAAACACTTCAAAAACCAAGCCAAAATAATACGAGTCAGTGGTCATTATGAAATACAACTTCCACTAAATACTGGTCTGGAATTAAGTTCAACTTTCTCTGCTAAGCTTGGCCTTCCTGAAAAGATTATCGGTTCTTCGGAATTGGATGAAGGCCAGCCAGTAAAAGTATTGAAATATCAGGTGGACACTGAAGAGGAAGTCACCCTAATCACATATCGTTCACGTACAACCAAATACGAAGTTCCAGAAGGGTATTATGAGCCAGGGAAGGACCTCGCCGATGCGATAAATCACGTATATCGAGCAAACTTACACCTACCACAAGATGCTCGTCTCATATTCTACAATCCCTATAATGGAGTTTGTCAACTGGAACGTCGCAATGAGGGTTACGTTACATTTCACCCATATTTAGCTCTGATGCTTGGATTTGGAAAACGAACAACCTTCGCCAGTTTCACAGTTGCTCAGCGTGATGTCTGCCTCTTCCCAGGTCAAAATTACATTTTCGTTTACAGCGATATCATCGAAAGTGAAGCTGTAGGTGATATAACCGCACCCCTTCTTCGACTTCTCCCATTTAGACTGCAGAGTCGGAATGAGGTTATGTCCTACTCTTTCACAAATCTTTACTATAAATATGTGACTGTCAAGGAGCTGACTAGCATTCAAATCGAACTGGCAAACGAGATAGGTGATTTCATTCCCTTCATTGCTGGTTCTGGTCGTGTGGGAGTAACATTACGTTTTCGAAAATGCATATAACTCAGACACCCTGTTGTATATCACATTTTGGCAGCGGTAAACGAGATCAACCATTGCCACACTACTCAGCTCCTCTTTATCAAGTTGGATCTGGCTTTTTTTCTGAGTTGGTGCAGCGGTTTATACCTATACTGACTACACAAGTAGCGCCCTATGTAGGTCGGAAACTTCTTGACACAGGACGTCACATAGCGGAGGAAGTGAAACAGGGAACAACATTTGGAGAGGCACTAAAGAAAGGGGTTGGTCGCACCATCCATTCAACTCGTGAGGAGTTGCTGCATAGACTCAGAGGGAAGGGCAGGAAACGTAATAAAAGCAAGGCCAACAGAATTGATCGATCAGTAAAACCAACGAAGAAAGGTTGACTTTTTCACCTAAGGAAAAAAAAAGATGTCTACCATCGCCTTAGTACATAAAAATTCTTGCTTCTGCACAACGAATCAGTTGGACCTGTTTTCTGTTCCACCGACAAACTTTTCTCTTGAGAATTCAGAATATGTGGAGGTTTTCCCCATTTCTGCACCTACCTCGAGCGGTATGATTGGATATAATGTTCCAGGTCTCGGTGGCGGCTTCTTTGATCTCCAGTCGAGTTTCTTACACATTCAATGTAGAGTTGTGCATAAAAATGGAGACGCAGCATTGACTACAACTGGCAGTACAGTGACAACTGACAACGTTATTCCTGTACAAGCATTTGCATCTTCTCTCTTTCATCATGTCCACATTTATCTTAATTCGACACTGGTATCTAATTTAGAACATTATGCCTATCGTTCTTACTTGGACATTGTTACAAATGCAAACAATGTTACTCAAACTCACACCCTGTCTGCAATGCTTTACGAACCAGATCCAGTGGGAGAATCTGAAAATTTTGCTATCCCCAACGAAGCAAAATGACTTTTCGCACGCTATAAATGCACCAAAGGATCAACTCTCTGTGATCTTTATTCTCCTATCTTTAGCGACATCTGTCAGCAACAGAAATTTGTCCTTAATAACATCGACATACGAGTGGTGCCAAGACAAGCCATTGACGAATTTAGGCTCCTCTCTGGTCCCAGCGAGACTGAAAAGCATACAATAGAGTTTTCTCGAATTGTGCTCTACCTCCGACGTGTGCAGGTTTCTCCAAGCGTACTCGTTGGCATTGAAAGAAGACTTCAAACGACACCCGCCACATACCTCCTTCGAGGTTTAGAGATTAAGTATAGGACAATCGCTCCAAACCAATCTCAGGTGATATTTGATGATCTCTATAGTGAACGAGTTCCTTCTAAGTTGACCATATTGATGGTCAAGAGTGAAGCATATCAGGGTCATAGAGAACAGAACCTTTTTAAGCTTGAAAATTTTAAACTCAAAAGAGCAGTGCTCGACGTTGGCGGCCAACACTACACCGACGACTTCGACTTTCAACGAGACATCTATGCAAAGGGATACATGAATTTGCTTCACAAGCTTAAGAGCAAGGATATACCTATAGCTCCGGCTGCATATGCAAAAGAGACATTTATGCTTTATTATCACCTCACACCGGATGTGGAACTACAGTCACTAAGTCCAGTGCTTCAAGCTAATGTTCGTCTCACATTGACATTTGCTGCTAACCTCACAGAAGCTGTCACGGTGCTCTTTGTTTCCGAGACACCTCGTGTTCTGGAAATCAACAAAGACAGACGCCTTAAATTCGTATAAACGAATCAAAATGGAAGAATGGGAATTTTATGCAGCTTTTGCTCGGCACCTTAAGTGGCGAATTTCCCCATTCATTATCATTAACTTATTTGTTGTTGTTGTTGCTCAGAACCATTGCACAAGGACATGCTTTCGTGGAACTTTCGCCCGCGATGAAATTGCATTGCAAAAAGCTGGACCTGGTCTTTATGTGGTGAATACAGCTCCAAGATCTTCCCCGGGAGAACACTGGACTCTATTCCATATCTCTAGCGATAGGAGCATTTCTTATTTCGATAGCTACGGAATGCGACCACTATACAAGGAGTTCTACAAATTCATACACCCAGCATCTTCATTTCACTACAACAGGAAACGACTTCAGGGATACGGCTCGGCCACATGTGGACTTTAATGTCTCTAGTAGTCTTCTCTGCTGTGGGTTTCTACTTGAAGAGTGTACTCGGAGGTTCTCACACACCAACTTTAAACTCAATGATAGGTTGATAGCAATACTTGTGCGGAAACAGATACCACGAAAAACAGATAACATGTCATGTTGTAGTGTACTCTAAAAGTGAATAAATTTGTTTTTAAAAAGAAAAGAGTCTTTATTTAGTCATCTTAGCAAGAAAGTAGGATACATTACATCAGACAGCTCACAAAATGGCGAAAAGTATTATACAGTCACAATTTCATCATCACTTTGAAAACAAGAGAACTGAAACAAGCTGTTTTGCAAAGTACATACTCCACTTTTTTTTTTTGCAAACACTTTGAAAAGTTTCATTACTTAAGGAAGTGGCAACTCTCTCATTCACATAAAAAAAAACTGAGGAAAAAAAGGTGCACTGAATAAGTCAAATGAAGATATGTACAATCAACACTCCTTTAGTGTTAAACACTTGTTAGAGAAAAAAAAACACAAGAATAAAGAAAGGGCAACATCTATATTGATGGTAATTGGCTTTTCCATCATTTACCATCTTGATGCTTCCATCTTTGTTTACACTTGTCCGATGCATACATATGATTAGGTGTGAAAACCAAAAGGGAACGTTTCAATTCCATCTGCACAAATGTAACGCTTTGTATCCAAAGGGTTGAGAGCAATCTTTGTCAGTGAGACACTTTTGTTTACATTGTCTTTGTGTACGATCAGGTTCTGTTTAATAGAGTGTATTCTGCCATGCTCAAGAGCGTCGGTGTACAGGGAATAAAGAAGGGCTTCTGTGCTTCAGAATGTTTCACACCTTTCGCACGGTTGTATTGCTTTTTGCTACTCAGTTTGAGAGCGTACAGTTTTGGTTTTAGACAACAGAAACCGAGAATGTGATCACGAGGCATCTCGTTTTTAAACATTCCCAGTACTATCTTATTTTTCGCGGAATATAACGGATGATCGGTGTCATAGCTAGAGTTATCCAGATGCTTGTCAGCAAGTTCGAGAAGCGCTTTCTCTTCACTCAACTTTATGATGAAGGAATCTGTGTCCATATACAACAGTCTAGTATCTGGAGCTACACGAAGAAGGTGGTTGTGGTAAAAATCAAACATCTTGAGCTTGGACAGTTCTAGTATCGTGAATCCTAGGTACAGTGGCTGTCTCATGCGGAGCACAGATTGAGAGAATTGGAAGAGGATGACATGAGAGCTCAGCGGTCGGAACTCCTTTAGGTTTGGTTTGCGTAGGAGTCTGAGCACTTGTTCGTCGGTTACTGTGAGACGACAGTTGACAAACTTTCTAACCTGCATACACGAACGTCCGTACGCGCTATTAATTGCAATTTTAGCTTGGGAGCTTTCGAAGGCATTCGTAGCTCGTTTTCGAAGGTCGTGATTGAAGTCCACATAGGATCGGAGAAAGGGCTTTTGATTGAACTTTAGAACTCTGTGAACTTTGGTGAGACGCAAGCCCAAATGCATATACAACTGCAGATTGCGATAGTGTAGAAAATATCTCTCTTTGTCGAATAATGTCAGTAATAACAGTAATTTTGCATCGGTAGCCTTCTCAGGAAGGTGAAACTTCTTCATCAATTCCTTTTGATACTCTGACAGCAGATCATAGGGAACTGACATTTTCTCGGGGGCAACTGGCAGATCTCTGTGACGTTGGTGGATTTCTTTGTCATACGCTAGATCTACCTCGAGGAAGTAACCCATTGGTGCGTCATGTGGGAGGTGTGTTATATCCAAGTTCGCGATTTCATCCTCTGTGAGCCACTCGAAACCTCCGTAAGGTAGTGGTTCTCTCATTACTGAACCGTAAAGCCCATTAACGTCTATGTTGTGGATCAAGCTACTTGGGCTTTTGGGGTCAAACTGCTCTGTTCCTGGTACATTTGCAGTCGCTTTCCTCAGCGAACACTGTGTAATACCTCCTCGTATGCCATTTTCAATCAGCAGGTATGCGTCAGGGTCGTGAATCAACTCTAGCTCTACCTTACTCATTTTTAGGGCGCAAGACATGCTTAATCCAGGCAGAGACACAAAGTGAAAAGGTTCAATCTTGTGAAAGTCAAGTGTCCACTTGCGAAAGCTCTGAAACACGTCTGCTAAAAGCAGCGCGTCTGTGAGTAAGTATAGGTCTGAATACTCTCCAAGATTACGGAGTTGAAATTTTTCAAAGACCCTCTGTGCATGACAATAATCTTCTTCACTTACTTCTGTCCCATTCAAGGTGTTGAAGAATTGATCCCGAGGAGGTAGAGAAAGCTCATTGTAGGCTTCGAAAGTGGTGACAAAATTGTAACAAAACATTCCTTTGCGAACAACTAGTTGAAAATGTTCTTCGTTTGGAAAAAAATTGACGCAGACAACGAAAGTTGTCTTCGCCTTTCTCATGTAGATTTTTCACTAATGTTTCGAGACTTGCATTCAGGAAGTTTAACCTATCTAGGAATCGATAAGAGCCAACGTCTATAGCCTTGAATTTTTGGGAGCTACTGGCAATCACCTTTTTGTCGACTTTCTTAAGCAAATGCAAGTGAGAGAAAAGAAAACTCAAGTCATAGTTGGCATTGTGTGCAATGATTAGAATCTTAGGAGGCACTCTCAGTTTTAAGTTACAGGTGTTACACAAAGTTTGTCAAAATTTTCCACTTACATGGTCATGGTCACGAACTTTTTGCTTCTTTGCAAAAGATTCCTGGCAAACATTGCAGTGACTTGCTGTGGCATGCTGCTGCTCATTTTCTGCGGTCATTTCTAGAGGGGCAATTGCACGTATCCATTCCAAAATATCGTCATGGAGTCTGTGCAGTAGCTCCATAAAGACAGTGACACACTTAGGTCCACGATACAGATGCTTTTGGAGGACATATGAGTCGGATGCGCGTATCACTAACAGACAAAATCAAGAGGGGATGTGATCTTCATACACATTTCCTGAATCCAGACATGGTGACAGCACACTTTCAAAGTCATACACACAGTAGAAAGGAACTTCTGACATGAGATGTTCCCCTGCAAATGCTAATGTCTCTCCCTTCTTTGGGTAAATGGTCTTGGCTAGTTTTTGTTGCTTACACATACTTAAATGACACTTCAGACTTCCCTCTGAGCAGAAGCCCATTGTACATCTTTTACAATGAAATTGTCCACTTGGAACAAACAATCCATTAAAATTTGCGATGAGCACAAAATGAGAGTCAACTAGTAACAAGTCCACATGTTTCTGACGCTCCTCATCAACAACTTTGATGGGGTAAATGCAGTTTCCTTCCTTTTCGTATGCGTACACATTAATGCTAATTTCATTACGTTTCTCAAATATCTCTACATCTTTTGGGAAAGCTACGGGAAATGTATCGGGAAATACATACTGTGTTATGTATGGTCTGTAGGAAGATGCCCTCCGCCTGTGATGCGAGGCAGGATGTAGTCCAGCAACCACCCCAACAACACAGAAACGTCCTGCGATCGTCCCCAGGATGTCAACCCCGGACGACGATGACATCCTCAGGAAGTTATCAACTGGTCCTCCCAGTGTTACCTCCGTGTTAAAGTGGGACTCCCGGTCATATCACCTGCACATCCTCAGGGTGTCAACCTGGAACACGCGCAGGACCTTATGAGGACGACTTCACCTGCACCTCATTTTTCTGCGTATAATTTATACGAAACCAGACGCAGTCCTGATAACTTCTCTTTTTCCATACATCTTGATTAACTTCCGCAATACAATCTCGCTGTTTGTTTCTAGTACAATTCATAACGGACAACGAGCGCAGCGGTTTAAAGAGAAATATAAAAGACGCAAAAAAAATACTGTCAGGGGCACGAAGTCCGAGAAACCCACTCCGAAAGGTACTAGAATTCTCTTCCGAAGCCAAAACAGACACTGTTCATTGCTTATAACGCGATCCTCCGTACATTTGAGAGTCCTGCTCGCCTGTGACACAAAACGAAGGGTGTGCTATCCATGTTTCTTTCGATTACGCAAAGAAAGAATAATTAAAGTGAGGAATTCATTGAAGTATTAGGTCCAGATCAATGCAAAGTCTATGTTTCTTACTCCTTTTGGTTTGAGACGTTCAGGTAGGAGCTTTGAAAGTCAAAAGCAGTGCGACAGAATCGCGCGTTTCTCTCCATTCCACGAGTAATGCGCTCCATTTATCATAGACAGTCATCCTTTTTAGATGCAGATAATGTTACCCTGGACCACCCTTTATTTGAGAAAAATGTCAGTCAGGTCCCAGGTTCGGCCCAAAAAGAAAACAAATGTGTTTTGGAAGTCTGAACAGGTAAACTGCACAAAGTAATATTTCCCGTCCCACTAGCTACCCACAGCGACGGGCACAGGACGTACCTGAATGACTCTTCACGGACAGTCCGAGAGTGTTACCCTCAGGACGTCCTGAGGACAACCTCAAAGGACGAGGACACGATGACACTGTGGGGACGTCCTGAGGACCGCGTGTGTTCTTTGGGCACGGAGAAGACAAAACACATGTTCTCTTCATCTTCATGTAGTCCGTAATCCACATTCAACAGGGAACGATACTTTCGTTTCAATTCACCCGGTAACTCAAATTGGGAACATCCAATTAGTTGAGGAGCCAAACGTCCAATGTTTAGAATACAAGCAAGAATGCGAAAGAGAAAAAAACCGGAGCCTTGAATTTCTAAGTTTTCTAATGTTTGTGCTATCTCACTACTCGACTGTGCAATCGAAGGCAGTACATCTCCTTCTGACCAAACAGTTCTCACTTTAGAAGGTACAAAATGAATCTCAAGTCGTAACTCCTCCTCGGGCGTATGTCGCCCAAGTTCTACTTTAAGAAATGTGAAGCAGCGCAGTGGGAATCCAAAGTGTCGCAATACATTAGCAAGATAGTGTTCATACTCATGCAAAACGTTGTCACTTCACGCCCCGCCTCGTCTCTGTCATGTAGATGCAACTCAAAGCGTTTCGTGTAATTCCGTAGTGTGCAGAGAGTCTCACAAAATGGTATGCAGGGTGTCTGGAGTTCGTGAACGTTTGCCAGATGAATTTGGAGTCCCTCTATTGTTGCATAGTACTGACGTTCGTGTTGAGGACATAAGTGACAGGTCACCATGATGTGCAGAGAGAAGTGTCTCAGGATGAGAGCTGCCGATATGTCGATGTATCATCACTTTTTCTTCCCATGAGTGAACAGAATGTCGGGGAAACAACTCTCTTGCCATCTTTGAATCTCTCCTTTTTCTCAATTTTAAGATTTGGCAGTTGTCTCATCTCCTCTAGATCAGCCTCTGTCAAACGCTTAAAGCGACTAGGAAGGTAGAACTTTACACGTTTGTCATTCTCCATCAACACTTCTACATAGACCGCTTCGCCGTACACCGTGTCAATCTTTCGCAAATCCAAGACCTCCAGCTTTTCATTCTTCGGTAGGCTACTCATTTTCTGAATATCTCCATCTCCAGTTTTCTTGAGTTTATCGAGCTTATCCAAAATAGATGTCATACCTTATCTTGTGGTGACTTCTCACTCTGACTCACTTATTCTTTTCTACACATAGACTGAAGCTGAAAATAAGAATAAATATAAGCACACTTTCCCACATATCAGAGCGAAAGGAAAAAAATGTAACGTACCCTTCCTCCTGTGAGGATCTGTGCGAAGAATCGTCATGGAGGGCAGACTTATATAGCGCTTTGCGAACAGTGCATGCATAGACATGTTTGACTTTGTTGGTTACCTTCTCTGACGTAACCAATCACATGCTCATCACATGTCTAGACAAGTTTGAACATGAAAAAGTAAGAAAAAAAAAGCCCGCCTAGAACAGACTCGTTCTGAAGAAGAAAAAAAAAGATAGTCATATTGCGTGTTTGCACAAACTGAAAGTGCTAGGACTTGAGAATTCTACACTGACTTGCTGTGCAAGATATACAGATATGAGTTTCTCAGCTCCCATATCCAACGTTGACAAACTAAAGGAGTGCATAAAGGTTAAGTGTTGTTTGCCATTTATCGTTTTCATAAAAAAAACACACATGCTTGAAAAAAAAAAAGAGTAAAAGTCTTATGTAAGGTGCTATTTATACCAGTCTTCATTTACTTGGAAAAGATGACTGAGGTTAGACCTTATAGGTTTATCACTCCTGTCTCAATGACTATACCTGGACAAAGTCAAAGTGGAAAGACGACACTCGTTACACGTTTGATCAAGCATAGAGCCACTGTCTTCGATAAACCTTTCGATCGTATACTGTACATATACTTGTACAAGCTACCTATTTTTGACGATTTACCCGAGGTAACTTTCAGTCAAGGTATTCCCACTAACCTGGAGGATGTTAGAAATTCTTTAATCATATTTGACGATTGCTTAGCTGACAAGAAAAGGCTGAAAGAAATCTGTAACTTCTATGTAGCTGGATGCCACCATCTCAACTGTTCGGCCATCTTCATTACTCAATATTTATTTGTTAATGATCCTCTGTATAGATGTATTCAGTTCAATAGCAGTGCCCTAATTCTGTGTTGTTCTGCTCGAACTGTGGATCAATTACAAATACTTTCACGACAATTGTTTGGACAGAACAAAAGCGACTTATTGACAAGCATATATAAGGATGCTTGTAAGAAACCGTATTCATACATCGTAATTGACTTGTCTCAAAATTGTCCAGACCACTATCGAGTGTGGACGAACATATTTCCCGACGATCATCGCCAAATAGTATATAAAACATGAAATGTGTAAAGAAGAATATTCATTTTCTTCACTTGCTCGCAGAAACTACGTCACCCAAGCAACGTTATTATCTTTTGGAGCATGCTACAAAAGATCAGTTGAATACGATCAGAGAAATTTGTCTGAACCTTTGTGAAGGAAAAGTCACAGTAACTCCGAGAGTAAGAAAGCCATTAAAACCTTACGCAGCATCAATTAGCATTTTGGCAAAATGAGACGCAACGGGGGTCAAGAAAGCTAAAAAGGTCTTGGAACAATCAGGGGGTTTTCTGCAGTTTCTATTACCACCTTTGTTGGGTCTCATCTCCTCATTGGGTGGAAGAGCGATTGCAAAAGCAATCGCAGTATAATCGATGCAGAAATACGAACTTGTACCTTACCGAGAATATCACATCCCAAATATATTGAAGAAAGATGAACCAGATGACATCAAGGCAAAAGAGATAATTCAGTATCTTCACTCTTTGCTACATCCAAGTAGAGCTGCAAAACAACATACAAGCGAAACACTTCCTGGATCGCGAGAAGAAGGAACACAGACCGAGGAGGGGGAGAAAAGTGACACAATTGTTGGTTTTATGAGTAGTGGTTATAAGATCAGAGCAAACCAACTTCTGCAACTTCTACAACCAACAATCTCCTGGAATGCGCAAACCTTCGAAGTAATCGTTGACGGTCAAACGTTGGAGAATAGTAATATAATTGATCTCGTTTATTATCTTGTCTCAAGAGCGAGAAATGTTCCAACTCCTCCTTACTTCGATCGCATCTTGCCGCTATTGGTCAAACTGAATCTACCAACACTTATTGTGCATCCAAATCGTTTAAAAAAAACACAGAGTAACGGGAGCATCGAGCAGTCGAGCATCGCCTGTTACAAGTGAAGCAAGCACTCCTGAAGGTGCCTCGCCAGCAATCACACGTGCTGCGAAGCGTGCCCGCCGAAACCTAACATGGAGCCCATATTGAAGCCTGTGCAGGAGGAACAGAAAGACTACTTTCAAGATGAAACCATATTGTCGCACTTCCCTCCAAGGCATCATAAAAAGGTATTAGCAATACTCAAACTGATAACAACTGTTCTAGCTTACGACGAGTACGGAAGAGTTATATGTCACGGGAAGGTAGTGCCACACTCGTCCATTGTCGAATTGCTGAAGTATGAATTTCACAACAGACAACCT
Organism: Ornithodoros turicata; assembly: GCF_037126465.1. Classification (NCBI taxonomy): domain Eukaryota; kingdom Metazoa; phylum Arthropoda; class Arachnida; order Ixodida; family Argasidae; genus Ornithodoros; species Ornithodoros turicata. Next base: position 1,979,774 of record NC_088209.1, on the reverse strand, counting down.
TCCTGTATGAGAGGAGATGTGTCAGCTACAATAAATGCCTATCTATCCCTTGACGCTCTTCGAGTTCGCAGTAGAAGAAAGCACTAATGGCCGCCTATTACGACCCACAACATGTCGGCAGTTTTGGTGGAGTGCAGAGACTCGCTCAAGCCATCGGTGAAAAGAAGGGCCAAGTTGCTAAATATCTGGAGACAAGTGATGTTTACAGCTTACATAAGGAGTACAAGCGACCCAAGACTTTTCGGAAAATAATTGCACTCTGAAAGCAGGAAATGTTCGAAATCGACCTAAAGGACATGCAGTCTCTAAAAGGGCAAAATGATGGTTTTCGCTATTTGTTTTTCTGTATAGATGCTTTTTACCGGCTCCTCGCTGTTGTACCCATTCGCAATAAAAAATCTCCTGACATTCTGCGAGCATTTAAAGTTGCATTTAAGAGGATCGGTACTCCACGGCTGATACATAGTGATCGAGGAACAGAGTTTACGAACAAGGTAGTGCGAGAGTTCTTGAAAAGAAAAGGCATAACGTTATATCATTCTATGTCTATTTATAAATGTGCGATCGTTGAGAGTGCACAGGACTCTCTCCGCGAGACCTGTGGATGTAACCAAAGAAAACGAGCACGTTTTCCGAGAAAGACTTTACCCCACCCCAACCGAAGTCCCAAAGAAACCACGTTACAATCTTGGTGATCTCGTTAGAATTGCCAAATATAGACACCAGTTAACAAAGAGACATTTACAGTCATTTACGAAAGAGATTTTTTCGGTGAGAGCAATCAAAATAGGTCATCCTAATACATACCTACTGCGTGACCTTAACAATGAAGATATCATTGGTAGTTTCTACGAGAGTGAAATGGTAAGAGTGAGAGAAGTACCGAAAGTAGAAAAGATTATAAAAAGACGAGTTAGAAATGGAAAGCTCCAGTATTTAGTTAGATTCAGTGGAGCTGCGGACAAGCAGTGGATAGCAGAAAATTACCTCGGTTGAAAAAAAAATGACCAGTACAGCATGGTCCGACGTTGAAACCCAGCCTGGCGATTCATGGTCCACAGACGACGAAACAGAGCAATCGGAAAAAGGAGAAGATGAATGCGGTAAATGGAATAGGAAGTCCCACATATTTCAACTCCATCTGCCATGTAATGAGAAACATACCTCTTGGAAGCAGCTATCAAATTGTGGGTTAACAACGGTCAAGAGGACGCCATTAGCGGAAGCTTTTCAAATTGTGACGAACATTGTGCTGTTTCGAGCTCTACCGAATAATCCTCCAAATCAAGTCATTTGGGAAACTGCAAAGGAAATGTATTCCATGCTTCATACAGACGATTCGTTTTTAACAAGTTGATCCTTCGTTTTACTAACCGAATGGTCACGGCAAATGAGTGAGCTATTTGACTATTCGGCTCGTTTCGATGCCATGCAACTTGCTACAAAGAGTCTGTGTTTTATCGACACTGCCATAAAGCATGGATTCCATTCAACTGCCAAGTACATAACTTTATTTACTCTGGACCTTTTGAAAAATCGACTTGTTTGTGAATAAGAAAAATGTATCGTCAATAAGAAATAAATTCATCCTCAATACTAAGACTTTCTCACTTCATCATAAAAGAGCGAAATGGATAGGGTGTGTTTTCTATTTTGTCTTCTGTGTCACATATTCTTTCTCGTCATAGTAACTTTTGAGTTAACGAAGTCATCATCTTCACTTCGACAAGGTAACTGTAGCAAAGAAGTTGAGCTGGAAGAATACGTTTATGCCCATACGTGTCCTCCTAATGCATCACTGCTGGCGTTACGACTTTGGGCCAAGACTGGTCATCCAACACGCTATGGAGTTACTCTCACACACAATGAAACACAACAGCTACAGATGTGCTTGAGATTGGTGAATGTCAGTCATAGCTTTTATGATCAGGAATGTGTAGAAGTATGTTGTTTGTGTGAGGATCGGGAGCTAAAACTTCACCGCTGCCCACAAAATGTATACACACTCGGTCGAACACATGGCCAACATCATTCTGGATATGGAATTACGCTGTCGAAGAGGGCTGTTATATTGTTGTTAAAGTACCTCAATAAAAAGATTTAATCGGAGAATCACTAGTTTATTTTATTTTGTTTTTATGTGAGTAGAAATATGTACATAATAATCAAGCACTTTTTGAAGACATTACTCTTTCGTTTCAACTTGTTTTTTTTTAGTTCTTAACATGTGTCGCTATCATTCCATGCTCGCCTCTCTTCGGAAAAGTGATGAAAAGCAGACGACACTGGATCTCTTCCTTCGCGAAAGCAGATTTCGAAAGTGCTACCCACGCTCTACTTTGCAAAGGAAAAAAGAAAAAAAAAGGTTAACGAAGAGTTTGCGGACCGTGAGTAACGAGGATGTTGACTGCAACGATGTAACACGAAGACATATGCATGGAGCGATCACGTGGAAGGAAAAGATGTAACACGATGTCGAATGCGCAAAAGTTGTCAAGCGGAACGAAGTGAGATTAGGCTAGCGATCAGTTTGCGGAAAGAGGTGATTAGTGTCTATGACGTCTACAAGGCATGATGTTGTCACGTGGAAGTTGTCAATAAAAGTATGGGAAAGAAAACCTTAACATAAAGATGGCTGAAACATTCAACAGAACTCCTAGCACAGCGTCGAATCCAGAGAGGGGGGCAGTCATGTGGCCTGTCTGTCAAATCCTGATGTTCTCGCCGTCACTGCGACCCCCTCTCTGGTGAGACTGAGCTTTGCTCAATGTTCATAGCATCCGAGTTCACTGTAGCATTCACGGAAATGCAGTACGAACGGTTCATGATTGTCTCCGTCACTTCCCCATACCGTCTGGCTCACTGTAGAAACTTCAGCGGCTCGTCGGCATCATGTGTAGAGCGACTTTGCTCCTCATCGGAGCGAGACAGCCTTTCTAAGACTCTCTCATGCAACGGGAAAGTCGTCCTACAACTTCATCAGTCAAGACTTGAGTGTGATGACCTCCTTTTGTCGGAAAATCTCCACAAACAGACCAGTGATCTGTTGGACTTTCTGTTCGCTTTGGATATCACCAACACAAAATCAACATTGCCTCATCGTCGTCCTCACACGGTATGTGGATCGACTTAATTTAAATGTCGATTCGATGCTGTGTTAGGTTGACTGTGTCATGTAACGTCAATAGAAGGAATATTTATCCCTACAGCGAGACATGTGTGTAATTTTCTTACAATATGTCCGTTACTTACTTTGCATAACACAGTGAATTAGAGTATGAAAATCCAAATGTCAACGAAGCTCAACTGTTTTGTAAACTAGAGTAGCACTATGCTTTGCTCATTCTTTGAAATGACTATAGACTTGAAAGATAACTGTGATCTAACTGTTATAATAAAAATAAGTCATGAAAAAGCGAATGAATTTGTTGGTTTTTTTTATACTCGTTATTTTTTACTGTTTCGTTAGGGGTGGAGGAAAATTTACAATAATGTTTTCTCCCACATTTTGCTTGCTCTCTCATGCTTACAGTATCGAGGAGGGGGTCTCCTCGTGTTATTGTTAATTGCAAATGGAATATTCATCTCAGTCAGAACAACCTGCCACTTTCGATCTAATTGCACTGAGTGAGCGAGTTTCATTCTAAACTTGCTCCTTCCCAGTAAACAATATATGTCTCAGAAACGTCCACACGATATCCCACTTGGGATTTTGGGATATCCCAGGGACTAGGCTGAATAGCCCGTTGACGTCTCTGGGACAGACAGAGGACCCGTATTTCTTCCACATTTGCTGATCCAGGGAAGGTTCCAGGAATGTCTGTCAGGGATATTTGGACATATGGAGGACATATACAGGACGTATTATTATTATTGTATTTTGTAGCTTTTTTGCAATTTTTACTTATTCTACGGAAAATACTACTTTGCAACAGAGAACATCGTACCAACGAACTCTTGTTTATTGAAGACAAACCAAGTACAGTGATGTTACATGCACTGTAAGAAACGCTCTTTCTAATAGTACAAAATATTATATTACAACATAAATAGGCTAATTATTAACAATATAGGGTGACACGGATAAGACGCATAATAAGACAATAATGGTCATAATAATAATAATCACGTGATTGCTACGCCACTTCGCAACCGTCATCCCTGAAAGATAATCAATAACATAGTTAATTCCATCTATTGGGATAGCCGCTCAAACACTGCCATAAATAGGAGTGAAGAACAGACACTCTGCAAAAAGTGGGAACAAATGCAAGACAGTGACTTACCGCAGCTTCTCTTGCAGTATAGATGGTTACATGCGGAAGCAGCCTAATCACTGGCAGACCCAAGCGACGTCTTCCGGTTTATGCCTGGCTCTTCAGTGTTGTAGAGACACCAGTAACTTTACACATGTGTGAGGCTATCCATGGTTGTGTGTGGATACTGTAAAACAGTCATGTTTTATTAATCTAGAGTCACATCGCGTCCATGTGACATTTAAGAAAGATAAGCGGTCATGCAAAAAACAAGGAACTTTGAAAAACAGTGCAGTCGAACGTGAAAACATAACTGCTATCCTGAGCTGAGCCAAGTTTATCTACTAGCAGGCTGCGCATAGTTAATAGAATTTGCTTCACCATTGCTTTCATCATTCCCAATCAAATAGTGAACCAAAGAGATGTGAAGAATTGGACTTGCACTTTGTAGCTGTACACACACAATCTCACACAGTTCCGTCGTTCGCATGAGTTCGTCAGTGATACGCACCAGACTCTGCAGGTAAAGCAATCTACAGCTGTTTACTCAGATACAAAGCTGTCATTGCTCCACACATCTACAACATGTGATTGTTGAAAAAAACAACAACGCACAAATCTTAAGTGAAGCAAAAGGAAGAACGAACTCACCTTAACTGCAAAGCCGGAGAACAAAGGAACGCTAGCTCTCGCACACCACGGCAATCGTTGTTATGCACAACGTAGTTGTTCGACGTACTGGCCAGTACTGCCTCAATGCTCCCGAGATTCCAGTACAAAATACGCATGATGCTGAGGTTCCAAAGACCCTTCCGTGTAACATGTCATATCCTACCGAACCGCTACGACGACGCGTCTCGCCTGTTTGAAACGGCGGTTGGGGAATGTCGATGGCGATGAGGCAGACGTCGTTACGCTTCAGCTCGCGCTTGTTGGGAACTTCATTCTTGTTATATCCCTCAACATACGTGACCGATCATTATAATTCCCGTGGAAAATGTAAAATATGTTTTTTTCTCTCTCTTTTGTTTAGTGACTATGGTGCAATACGTGATGAGTCGTTACAAATATGATTAGAAAAGGTATGGATATGAGGGTATAAAATCAATACTGTCATTATAAGGAAAGAGTGAGAAATTGCCACGTCTGAGAATGCTGGAAATGGCTGTTATCGACACAATAAATCCTTGTAAGGTAAAGAAATGTCATTGTTGTGATATTCGTAGTATATCCACAGAATATTCACTGGGGGATATTTGTGACATCTCATGGTGGATATACAGCGGACGTTGTGAGGATACGCGTGATATCTGTGACGTGTGAGACCAATTTGGGAGATCTGTGGGATATTGATGGTTTGCTGGGTTGTGTTACTAAGAAATACATCACTCGAGCCGTTTGACAGTAAACTGACGTAGAAGTGCTTCGTAATTTTTTTTTTAACGAAATCATCGTGAGGAGTCTAATGGACTTATGGCGGGATTTTTTTAAAATTCATCATAGCTTCATCTGTTGAGGCAAAAGTGAATTCGCCATCTGTTTAAAATGTCAGAAAAGGCGGGCAAATTTAAAATATGCTGTAAGCTGTTGAACATGACACAAAAATCTGCGGGCGCGAAGGGGGCGCAAGTAGCGCCATCTGTTGAACGGCGGTAAATTTGCTGGAAGTGCTGCCATCTCTAGATGAACGAACTCAACTCCCCATGACGCCACCTGGCGTAAAAGAAATCAAACGACGTCTCCACCCCACACAAGTCTATTCTGATTAGCGACGCAAGTAAACATGTAGAGCCCATGGCCCAGTGGCTTAACCTGCTCGTCTGACAACCTAAAGGACCCATGTTCGATTCCTAGTTTGTTTCACCATGATGTCATTATTGTTACTTAATCTTATCATTGATATCATATCACGAAGATTAACTATGTGATGTCACTGATAGTGTTTCCACTGACCTCACTGATATGAGGGCGGAGCGACTGCGGCCTGGAGTGCTTGATCCTGATACGTCCTTGATGACGTCATTTCCTTTTTGACGTCATTTCCTGGCTGTAGAGTTAATCTATAGTACTACTTGGGGGTAAAGAAGTGGCGACAGTCCGTTTTGCAGGCGAAATTGACATCGGTCACCTCGCACGACGTTTTGGAACCATCGACATCGCTTCGAAGAAGCGATTATCTTGAAGGTACTGGAATGTAAGGAAAGAATTGAAAATCAGTTACTCAGTACACTCACTTACTCGTTCTTTCTCTCTCTTCCAGAATTGCGTTTTTGTTCCTTGGGTCGCTATTATAAAATGTAGGCACGTTTCGTAAACGTTGTGTCGAAATCTAGAGCTTTCAGCGCTGTTGCGTGCTTATACATCTAAAAGAGCTTTTTAATTTCCATGTTTCCTTTTTTTTCAACTAATTTGACACATGGTCAAATGCTGGGGCTGTGACGTGCGAAAGTAGGTACAATATCCCTGCAGTTTCGCAACCTTTGGGGATGTCGCCCCCCTTTCCTGCAGTCAGTGCCAGCAAGGCACAGAGCGAAAATGACGTTCCGGCCAGTGTGAGGAGACTTGATCACCCATATTTGCTAGCGGTTGCTAGCCATGTGGTAATGCCGAAAACGAAATCTAGAAGGCGGGGCTTAAGGGGGAATCACTTCTGCGCAAGACAATAGAGAAAGCTTGTTCGCACACCGCTCAGAAACGGCCTAAAATATCGTAAAAACAGAAGTACTGGCGTGTTCTCCTTGCTTTACAGTCAATGCAGTCAATGGCACATTTTGTAGAATTCCAGGACTATCCGTTGATTTGTATTGAGCCCGAATTCGCAAATATTTTAGTGTGCGACACTTTATCGAGATGGCAGCACATGTTCGAGACGCACCAAACTTTAATTTATTAAAAATCAACGGCTCAACCTTGCCCCCTAAAAAATACGTCATTGACTAGAGAAAAACTAAGTGAAACACGCCACACACACCCACACACACATGCATTGGATGGTGATGAGATGGGCCACTCACCGCCGCTGAGGCGGTACACTGCCCTATTTCGCGTTGGGAGAGGATGAAGGGATGATGATGAGCCGTCGCCAGACCGGTGGAGCACAAGTACTCCGCCAGAAGACGAAGGCCCTGCGTCTGGTGGGCAGCGTTCGAACACGGACCGAGGATCTTCGCCACGCCAGTACCAATTTAGAGCGCTCACGTGTATTGTGCGAACATAAATCGCCCATAGATTTCTGAAGAAGTGATTCCCCCTTTTAAAATTCTAATGGCGAAATTTGCGACTGAAGCTTTCGATGCTCGAAGCCCATCTCGCATATTGTCCGTATGGGGGGGAGGGGGGAGGGGATATACTTTTATTAGAGGGAAAGGTCTGCCAAGGTCGTCCGTATGCTGGCCGCGACAAGTCTTTCTAAAGTGCCGTGGAATGGAGGCAGTGGTTGGCAGCCTTGTGGCCGTAGTAGGATGGACAAGTTTTCCATTTCGTGCTGCAAAAAGACTTAGACAAACAGTCAAAGTCCCATTTACGGTATTGTTCTTATGGAACTGATTTATTCACTGTTTTTGCACTTTCAGTACTGTAGATGAAAAAAATCGACAAGTTGTAGTGCCTATAATGCCCTTTTTAGTGCCTAAATCGGAGTTTTTAGGGCTTTTTATAGGCGCCTAAAACAAGGTTTCTTCGTGCCTATAAATCCGGGCTCTAGTCATCAGCAAGCAATGGAGCCGCTACAATGCACACAAGCGCGCGCGCCACGTACTGTTCTAGGCGTGCGTCTATAGGTGTGCTGTTCTAGGTTGTTCATCCTACGTCGTCATTGGATCATGATGTTGGATCTTTGCTTTAGCTCATTCCGCCCTTCATCACCGAAATTGTTATGTATATCTGTTTATTCAGTAGCCGCGTTTATCGCTTTTTTTAATAGCAAACGCAAACATACATCGAATAACAGATACTTTTTCGACTATTCTCTAGAGAGCTGGCCTGAGATTTTCCCTCTCCCTCGCGCGCCCCGCCCACCCGGAGCGCGCCAATGGGAGGACGCGTGGGCGGGGCGGTGTCGGCTGAGTGCCATTTGGGGGCAGAGGTTCGAACGTAGACGGCGACGTGCTTTTGGCGATGCTACATCCACTGGGTCGTTCCATCCACCACGGCCCTGAGCTGGCCCGTGAGACGGCGCTTCTCGACCTGTGAATCTAGGGACGCGCGTTCCTTGGGACCGCGAAAATGGTCGGCGATAAGTACTGAGTCATTTCTGTCTCTCTTTTTTTTTCTTCTTTTTTTGTCTGTTTTCGTGGAATGAAATGACCGATTTTGACGGCTCCTGTGTTCGCTTGTTTTTGCTTTTAATAAACGTTTCATGATCGGCGTCCTTGAGCGATGCCCGCATTTGTTTGTTTGTTTTTGCTTTTAATGAACGTTTCATGATGGCTTGTTTTTGCTTTTGATAAACGTTTTATGATAGGCGTCCTTGAGCGATGCCCGCATTTGTTTGTTTTTGCTTCTAATGAACGTTTCATGATGGCTTGTTTTTGCTTTTAACAAACGTTTTATGATAGGCGTCCTTGAGCGATGACCACGTTTGTTTGTTTGTTTTTGCTTTTAATGAACGTTTTATGAGGGCTTGATTCATTGCCTGTTAGGCGCGGACTTCAAATGGCGCGTTTGCGGCGTCCTTGGGCGATGCCCGCGTTTGTTTGTTTTATTAAATATATGGAACACGCGTTGTTAGAGTGATCTTGATAAGACGTCCGCAGAATCATTGCGCCTGTGTTTGGGTGATATTAGGGCGTTTTTTGGCGCGTGTGTGTGTGTGTCTTCCCTTTTATTGAGCATGTCATGCGATTCGTGTGCGACGCGCTGTGGACCGGGACATGGGCGGTCAGAGGCATACCCCGTTTTTGTTTCTTTGTCCTTTCGCGGGACAATGCGTCATTACGGACTGTTTCCCTCTGCGTTTTTTTTTCTCGGTTTCATACCCCCTTTTTGTCTTCACTGCGCCATGCGACACGTGTTGTTACGAAAGGAATTTGATGAGATGCCATGCCCGTGCCATTTTTGTGCGTATGTTTAGATAATGCCGACAGAAGACTCGGGTTCTTTTCCCCTTTAGTGCCACACATGTTGTTACAGAAGGACTTTGACGAGACGCCCAGGCCATTTTTGTGCGTATGTTTTGTAATGGCTAATGACGAAAGAAGACTACTTTTTTGGTGGTGTCTTTCATTAAACTTTTGGTGGCACCGTACCGCTGTCAATCGACTGGGTACTCAAACCGGACAACAACGATACTCTTTGCTGGACGAGAACTCTTTCAACATGAAAGAACTGATGTTCTGAGGCTGGAACAACATAGAAGGGACAAATACATACAAAGCCTCAATTCCAGATCCAGAAAGGCAATCCAGAAGATGTGGGTTCGAGTCCTACACCTGGCTAACCTTTTCAGTGACTTTCATCTTTCAACTCTTTCAAGAGTGCTGCGTACAAGTTCAGCAGCGGTTTTTATGACAGTCTAACCCAAGAGTCGTCGACCTCTCGAGACGAGTCCACTTGTTTTAGGTACAGGCACCCATTTTAAGACCTTCCATTGCAGGGCCAGGGCAATGGCCTGACATTCCTTTCTTTCGACTGTGTGGGACGGAATGTTCAAGAACATTGCGGGGCATATACGCCATTGCAAGTCACCAGTTCAGACCGGAAACGATGGACTACAATTCGCTACGCTGCCAAGGTCTAGAAGCTGAAGAGATACTGAAACAAAGAAAGCGCAGGTTCCGCGTAAACCACCCACCATTTTCGGCGTTTTGACCACTTCGTCCTCTGTCACTCACTTATCCGCCGACAAAGCACTGATTTCCAGCATCGTGATATCGGTGCTAAGCCGGTGATTATAAAATGGTTGGAGGGTTCGGCTTACGGGATATCGGCATGCGACGCGTGATCCATATCGGGCCATTCCGTGTAACCACTCCGGTGTCCGCTCATTTGTTCGAACGCCGCTTGGTCGACGCCGTTTGTTCGAAAGACATTTGTTCGAAGGGAGTTCAAAGCTCGCGGCGTGTCCTTAGCACCTCTTTTCTGTAACTTTTGACTCGAGCATACGGAAACAGGCAATCAGTGTCGTCTGCTTCTTCTTTATTTTCTTTTTTCTTAACTAAACAGGGGAGACCTCTGGTTATCTGCAGACCTTTGTCATTCACGAACAGCACAGCTGAATAGAACAATGCGGAAGAATCCGGCGAACCGTAGGACACATATTGAAGCAAATGGCCCCAGGTGGCGAGCAGCCGATAGTCTGTGCCTCTTCTGGGCACCCTTTTCATTGCTGGCGACAAATTTAAAGGGGACCATCTGAAATGGGATAGCCATATGTGCGCGAAAGCCACTCGAAGTCTGTGGATTCTAAGAAGGAAGTTTCGTCATGGTACAGAATAATGATATTAAATTAACAGCCATATAAAGCCTTAGTTCAACCTTGGTTAGAGTATGCACCTGCAGTCTGGGAACCCTACACATACTCGCAAAAGAAAAAAGAAGAAGAAGGAAACAGTAGACAAAGCACAAAGCTCAGCTCTCCGGCTTATATTGTCTGGGTTTCGAGGGACTTCTTCGGTTCCATGTATATTGCAAGAACCAAATTTCGATTCACTTGCACATAGGCGCAAAGTAAATAAACTGAAACTGTTCTTTCTCCTATAAAATGTCAGTTATTGACTACAAACATTAATAAGACATTGTTAAAATTTGTCCACGTTCGACGCGAATAAACCATTCAAGGATGTCATTTATTTATTTATTTGTCAAAGTCTTTTATTGTTTGGCAATTGACGTCAATTATTAGTTGACAAAGTGTTGGGGGACTAGGGGTGAGATGCATGTATGCCATGTTTAGTCACTCTCTGTCAGAGAGGAAAAACTTATCAAGTTGTCGAACGGGAGAGGGTGAACAACCCAGGCCCTTGGACCGCTTTCTGGATGCGAAGAAGTGGGTTAGGATGAGGAATGTGTTTATGGGCAAGCGTATTACACAGAGTTAAATACTCCTTAGGATAACAGCATCTAGGACTGACGCTTCCTTTTGTTTTTCGTCTTGTTTTTTGTTACATCAACGCTACAAGCGAACCAATAAAAAAAATTGATCAAACGACGGCTGCCGTTTCGATCAAGCGGCGTTCGATCAAATGGCTTTCGACCAAACGTCCCGCGTTCGATCAAATGGCTTCTTTTATTATTATTATTATTTTCCGTTTCCATCAAAAGATGGCGGTGGTCCCAAACAAAAAGCTGCCACGATGGAGCTTGAAAACGCCTGGGGACCGCGACGTCAATAGCAGTGCTGACACATACCAAACAAAAGAAAAGAACTGGCATTCACATACGCTACACTTCAGTAACAACGAAATAAGCACATGTGGAATGATTACGAGCGTCAATAAATTCAAACATAAACAATCTTGCAAAAAGCACCACAATAACACAGACAGTAACAGCTTTGCCGTAATTACACACACGCATGTCTCTCCTATCATCAATAACGATTTGAACTCGCGACAAAAAACACAGCTACTTAATAATCGATCAGCAAAAACAAGAGCGCAGGAAAAGCCCTCGTAATAACCCAAAACGAAATGGAGTAATAAAAAGAAAAAAAAAACATTCTAATGTGATTCAAGGATATTTAGGTAGTGTGCACGGAGAGCTTTTTCGAGACCTTTTTGAAGTCAGGGTGTTCGAACAGGTAAGAGTATTTGTTTAATAACGTTGGTAACTGGTAGTGTATCATTTGTGTTCCGTATGTGGTCCGGCATCGCGGAGTCAGCCAAACTTCCCTGGCCCGTGTACGAGCAACTGTGTCATTCTTTGTTAAGTGTGACAAACATTCCCAGCTTTCGTGGACAGCGACGCCTTGCGCCCTCTCGCGGCCATTGAGTGAAACTTGCCACCAAGACAATAGAAAAGTGCTGTAGCAGCTGTTCTATCCAAGGTATCGTAATATTCGCGAGGATACACGTTCTGACACCTATTCTAAGCTTATACAAACGAAAAATATCATTATACATGAAATACCTTTGGTTCCCCAGACATCCCGCTTTTCGGACCGTGAATACATGGGAGGTATGGGTATTTTCACGCAGGAGGCGATTTCATCGCTTAATATCTCTGGTAATGTAGGATGCACTGTAATATTCCCGTGGATATGCATTGTAGGGTACCACGAGATTCAACATTTGGAAGGAGTGCCAGAGTCACTCAATCGTCTGCGGTTCCCTTGTGCAGAAAACTTGGCAACAGATGCCAAATTTAGGAAACAGTCAAAGTGGCTTCTCCGCGTTGCAGCGGTGTGTAGAAGGGAAGTTACCTTTACGCATCCGTTGAACTTTTTGCTGCATATTTAGATTTAATAACTTCTTTTGACTTCAGTTCTTGAGTTAGATAGACTTTTGAAAGCATGATTGATACATTATGCGCCCGCGGGTGGAACACGAATTTTGAAGTGTAATCTCTTGTCATATTAATTACTAAGATATCGCTGTTCGATGAATTCGTTTGTGTTAACGTATTTGAGAAAATTTTGAGCAGTAGACTTTTTGTGTATCGACAATTGCCATTCGGTTTTAAGAACATCTGACAACACAACAGTGCGTGTTCACGTAATTATACTGCAAGCACTGATGATAACTTCCCAAAGCATTCCCAGAAGTGCAGGGCACAGCTTCTTAAAGTTGGCTTGACCGGCGTACTCGCTGCGTACTGCCCTCAATTGAAGCAATGCATTCCATCTGGTTTTGTTAGAATATCTGTTGATACTAAGCCTTAGAAAGAAATGCCCACACATGGGTGTTGCTGAGAGAGGTCCTTCGATGGCGGAGAAGTGGAGTGGAAGCGCAAGAACGTCACAGTTTTGATCCTGGAGGACTTATTTTCGCCGTGCTGGCTTCGTGGTAGAATGCATTGGTGTGCTATTTTTCTCGTACTTGGCCAAAACAATGGGTTCTGCAGAAAATGCCCATGTCAGACATGAAAGGCGAAGTTGTCTGTTACGCTTTGCAACTGTGTGCGCAACTGTGGGCCGCTCCAATGTTGTTCCCACGACAAAAGAAGTGTTGAGAAGCTCAGTGTGGCCTGCGAAGCGTCTGTATCTTCATTGCTCAAGGTGATAGCAACGGGCGGTGTTGGCCCACTGGTGGGGATGTTCGTTATAGCTTTTGAGGTCTGTGGTTCGATCCGCGGACTGCTTAGTTTTTTTATATTATTTTATTTATTTATTTGCTATTTCTTTATTTTTTTGTAGTGGGAGTTATGAGAATAACGGCAGGGCAAGAGCGTCAGAGTTTTGGCTTAATAATGCCGTACTGGCTCTATGTCATATTGCATGCTGTTCGGTCTGATTTAGTTGCGGTAATAATCTGCGATCGCCTGTGCACTTAATGTGTGAATAGCAAATGAATTTCCATTGCACTCCGACTTAGTTCACAGTTACAGGAATCCCTGCTTTGCACAGTGCCGCGCGTGTTTGTTGCAATGTAGATGATTGTCAATCCTCTAACATGAATTTCGAACTTGTAGCTTGAGCGTCCTTTGTTCCCTGTGAAGGCGCAACTCATCAAATTTTCATTCGAGGTCGATGTGACGACGGAACCAATGTTGCGGGTCAACTTCAACGCGCTCTAATGGTAAAGGAAACTAAGATGAACTGCCACGCGTGTTTCTTGCAGTGTAAATACATGTCAATCATTTAGCATAAATTTCGGACATGTGTCTTCAACTTCCTTTATTTCCTAACTCACCAAAACTTTCGTTCTCAGCATTGTGCAAGGCCGTGATCTCCTTACGGGATAACTCGTTCTAGGTACCAAAATATATGAATATATTTAAAATACCATGCGAGGTTATTGTCATTAATACAGGCTACATGACGTAAGACCGACGAAATTTTATTAAATCCGCTATTGACTTTTTGTTCGCAAAAGTCGTTGAATATATCTATTCCGGACGAGATCTACTCAATGGTAGTGGTGTATCAGTAAATAGCGCAGCCATTAATTAATTTTCGTAATTAATCTTTGTGATTAGTGAGAATCCGTTCACCGCGTAATTGCAAAGATGGAGAGTACGACCCTGGGGTGTCTACCCCACAACAACCGAAACCACAGCGCCTTTTTGTGCACTAGTAAAAAATGTGCGAAAATACAAAATAATTGAGCATTGTGCGGATTTTGCGGCCAATTTCTCCTCTCCCCGTCTCGGTGTCACTCCTTTTCAACTGACATCAGGTTGTTCCTGAAATCATGGAACAGCCCGCTTTCTCCCCAGAAGTAAGCGTGAGGAGAATTAGTGATGCCGTTTCTCAGTCTACTTTATCATAAAACATGCTGTCTTTGATTTTCTTTCCGTCATTATCTCGTTCGATCCGCTCAACAATGCCCAAGGCAGTTTGCGATTTGATGTGATAAATGTTAGGCAATAAAACTACCAATGTATTACCTCGGAGATAACAACAATACAACAACAATAGATAGATAACAAAAATAAAATCACCGATTCAGCTGCTCGATAAGTGTGTACGTTCTACCAGATTTTAACACAAGAAAACAACGATATCTACCAGGACGCTAGGAAGCGGGGGCGCCTCATGTTTTTATGAACGTCGTGATGTCAGTGTTGTCAGAGGTTGACAGTGAGAGAGCGACAAGAAAAAGCGGCTGCCGAACTCGCGCAACGCTCGACGATAGTGGATTTTCGCATATTTTTTAAGGGCACAGCAAAGTGCTACTGTTTCGATTCTTGCTGACTAGACTTCTCAGGGTTGTGCTCTACAAATCTGGAATTGCGCGTTCAACTTGTTTTCAGGAATTGTGAAGATTCATTATAAACGTAATCAACGGTTGCACTAATTAGTGATACAGCACCATCATTGAGTAGACCCCGTCTGGAATAGATATATTCAACGACTTTTTGGAAAGAAAAGCAAACCACGAATTTAATAAAATTCTGGTCAGTCTCAAGTGACACCCCTTGTACATATATATTAGTATATCACTAACTCTAGTTTCATCGCAATACAGGTCGTCATTTTGAATTGGAAGCGCTGCGGATTACCCTCGCCATATGAACAGATTTTTTAGTGATTCTGATATTTCAATCATTTCCAGAATTGCACGACACACCCTCCTCAAGTTGACTTGAACGGCGTACACGCTACCCTTCAATGAAGCTATGCATTTCACTTGGAATATTCGTTGGCCCTGAGCTTTAGAAAGACGTGTCAACAGTAGGTACTTCTATGAGAGGTCCCACGATGGTGTACAACTGGAATGAAGCGCAAGGGCGTCAGTTTCTTCTTTTTTTTGTGTGTGTGTGTGTGATACTAATTTTCGCCGTTTCAAATACATTGGCGTGCCTTTGTGCTTGTATTTCGAGAAATTTGTTCCCCACCAAGTATCGTCCTCTTCGAAAGCGTTCATGTCAGGCATGAAAGGCGAACTTGTCTTCTACGGTTCTTTCCGTGGCACTTGTAGTATGCCCCAGCTTTTCTTATTTGTTTTTGTTCTTCTTCTTTTTTTTACACGACCAAAGAAGTAACGGCTGCTGAGTGTGCGTTCCAAAGCGGTTGCGTCTTGGTCCCTCACGATGACAGCATTCTGGCAGCATTCATTCATTCATTCAGCATTCATAACTATAACTACTAACTACTTCGGGATGGAGTAGTTTAAGTAGTAATTCAACTACTTTTCAGGCGAGGTAGTTAAAACTACTTCTTTAACTACTGCAATGTATTTTAACTACATCGATAACTACTTATTAACGTTGTCCATCAACACCAATCCCATTCTATAGTGTTCACGGACACCTAAATATCGACCTCAAGCAGTGATAAAAGTGAATATATAGTACGCATGCGCGGCACAATTGCACCTCCGTTCTCATCAAACAAGTAGCTCAAGGCAAAAGTTGGAAGCACAGTCGTGCCGTAAAGCTTGTGGCAAAATCGGAAGTAGGTGGCGCCTGCAGTAACCTAACTACTGTAGTTAACTACTCGAAATAGTAGTTTAACTAGTAGTTGCCACTACTTTTCTGCAAGTAGTTGATAACTACTTTTTAACTACAAACAGGTAGTGTAACTAGTAGTTTAACTACTAGCCATCACTGGTTTTGAGATTACGGCAAGGCAAGAGCGTCAAAATTTTCTTCCTGGATGGCCTGTTGTTAGGCACTATGACATAACATGACTAATATGTGAAAGGTAGACCACTTTTCATTGCATCCAGATCTACTACCTATAGGTACTACTACTACTACCTATAGTTATAGGAAGTACCTGCTTTGCAGAATGCCAAGGTGTTAACATTGCAAAACAACAGCAGAGAGAGCATCTTCAACCGCTATCTTTGCAACAGCAAGGCGCGAGGGGTCGAAATTCTTGTTTCTCTTTTTAAATTTTATTTGTTCATTCTTAACAATGTGCTCTTGTTCGCACTCACAAGGCTTCCCATTTTAATGAAACTGTCATGTCAAGTCATGCACGTCCCACGGAGACTGCGGGTTAAGCGTCACAGTGCTTCCGACGGGCGAGAAAACTTGTACTTGCATCCGTGTTTTTGTTTACGGCTTCTCGATTATTACAAAGTGTCTTCATATGAGACTGCGAGGACTGTCGTTGCTTGCTAGTCGAAGTCTCTTATTTCACGTTATCAATAACAAGCGAAATATCAGTTTTAGCAGACCGTTAGTAAGGTTATCATACTTGCCGGTGTCAATTTGTAGTTATGTAAGACTCAGAACCTTATCCACTGATTGGTTCAGGCAAGCCAAGAAGGAAGTCACTGAAACGCTTGGCCAGCTGCAGGACTCGAACCGACATCTTCTTGATTGCCGGTCCAGGAAGTCATTGGAGAGGCGTGTTAGCTTAGCTCAATTGGTAGAGCCCTGGACCGGCAATCCAGAAGATGTGGGTTCGATTCCTGCAACTGGCTAACCTTTTCAGTGACTTCCTTGTTTCTTCATTCATTGTTCTTAGGCACTTGAGGCTTTGTATGTATTTGTCCCTTCTATGCGTTCCAGCCTGGGAACATCAATTTCCATTGTCTATCATGTTCACAATAAAGCGAATTAGACGCCCGCAAAAATTCCAGAAGAATGGCGATTATCTACGGGAAACATCACGATTACGTTTGCGCGACTCTACACTTGGTGCGATGAAAGGAAACTTTGATATGACGTCCGTTGCTCCCTACCATCTTATCACCACAGTTTGAGATTGCACCTTTCTTCCCTTTTCTCGGTTTCTCAGACTTATTTGAGCAGAGTTTACCCAATAGCTCCAAGATAAGGAGAAGGCCCGCGCCCTGCGTCACACAGGAAGGCCCGATCTTTCTATTGCGGATGCTGCTATGAAGTAAATGAAAGAGCGAACGAGAAGAAAGCTCGAAGCAGATAGCATAGCTGGACAGGCCTCCAAAGGTGACGTAAGCGCGTAGGTCAGCCGCTATCTATGAGGTGTTGGTTTACCAATCACTTTTTGTGTCGAACGTGACTCTGCTGCCACCTATACATGTTATGAAAATAAGCACTTTTCTGCTTGTTTGTTTGTTTGTCTATTTTTATTTTTTAGGACAAACTCTCGATGGTGGTGGAAAGAGACTATATGATACAGTGATAACGGAGTAACAAGGTGCAAGTAACAAAGTGAACAGCAGTTACTGAACCGTCTTCGTAGCTTATAGAGCATAATTTTTTGTCATCATAATGTAGGGTAATTTCTCAGGTTTTCTTCCGACGCTGTCACACATATACCGGCAGTTCCCTTAGAAGTCGCCCCAGGACGCACATTTCTCATCGTCGACGGCATCCCCATTCCCCACAGAGAGAACAAAAACAGATATTGACCAGCCTTACGAGTGCCAATCATCCCGTTCCACACGCTACGAGTAGCAACCCAAAATTCTGAGCAGCAGTACGGCAAAGAAAAGCTTGGCAAGAGTTATCAGAGCTGATTCATCACGTTTTCATTCTGCGTTATGCAATCGCTGCTGATATCCAGGCTCCGCGCACGATATCTGATGTACAAATTCCCTTTCTCGTCTGCCCACGCCTCTTTCCATCTTCCTTCCTCCTCACCTCGTACTTTTCTTTCAAGTTGGCTTTCTTACATGTTCTTCTGCTATCAGGCAGAACCTGCATCAAAGGAGGTGTCCCTGAATTCTGGTCATGGTGTGCAATTCGTGAATAACGGCTCGACCAAATCTTGACATTACTAAGACTCTGTATTCATATAAATATGTGACTGAAATTATGCCCAGCTTAAGGGAAATGGGCTTGGTATGTGCAAGGAAGTGTTTGTTACAAATAGCACGAGCTGCTCGTTTTTGGATTAGTGTCAATTTATTGAGGTTCGCCTTTGTGGTAGTTCCCCAACTCAAGTGTCCGTAACAAAGGAGAGAAGAGAAGAGCGCGTTATAACGGCATAGCTTAACTTGCGTAGGTAGTATTGCCTTACACTTCCACAAAGTACCAGACACCTGCGACAGTCTACTAGATAATTTATCGACGTGGATATCCCAGCTCAAGTCATAAGAAAAAAAGACACCGAGTATCTTGATGTTATTCACTAGCTCTATTTCATTGCCAGATATAGTCAAAGGAATATTTGCTATGACACGTTTGTTCTTTGGTCTGAACAAAACGCCCTTTTGTCTTTGTTGTATTAATCTGTAGGCAGTTATTGCGTGACCACTCATCTAGTGTCTTGAGTGTCATATTAGCAGTGCGGGTTATTTCATCTGCATCAGTGCCAGAAAAGAAAAGACTGGCGTCATCGGCGTAAATTACAAAATGTGCACGAGGGCAGATGTTTACAATATCGTTAATGTAGATATTAAATAACAATGGCCCCAATATACTGCCCTGAGGCACGCCAGAAGTGATCTCAAGAACGGAAGATAAGTGACCATTAATTTCAACTGACTGCCTTCGACTGCCAAGATAAGACTCTATTAGAGTGAGTGGGGTACCACGTACACTATAAGAGTGCAGTTTTTTTAACAATACACTGTGATTTAAAGAATCGAAAGCTTTTTTGAAATCTACATATACGCCTAATGTTAACCGCTTATTTTCGAAGTCAGAATAATTTCCTTTTTGCCTTAGTAAGGCGAGCTCTGTGGATCGACCTTTACGAAAGCCATACTGCGAGTCAACTATAACCGAATGTTTTATGAAGAAGGAATCCAACTGAATAAATATCAGCTTTTCCACTAGCTTGTAGAAAACTGGTAAAAGTGATATAGGCCGATAATTTTCGACCAAACGTCCCGCGTTCGATCAAACGGCTTTCGACCAATTGCATGAGCACGCATCATGGTATGCTACAGCATATAAAAACAGCAGTGTACTCCACTGCCGAGGCAGTACGGCACGGGTTTCAGAGGACCGCCCTCGACCACATGTACTGTTGTCACCGCCAACGAAAGCCTGCCCATGCAGTTCCTTGCAATAAATGTCAAATGCGTTAATTTCGCAGCCTGCTGTGGTCAGTTGCATGCGTCTCCTGGTTTCACATAGAAAGATGATGCGCGCCCAGTCGATTGACAGCGGTACGGTGCCACCAAAAGTTTAATGAAAGAAACCGCCACAAATATAGTCTTTTTCGTCATTAGCCAGCATTACCAAACATACGCACAAAAACGGCCTGAGAGTCTCGTCAAAGTTCTTCTGTAACAACATGTGTGGTATCATGTTCAGTAAAAGGGGGAAAAGAACCAGAGTCCCAAGCAGCACAATGTACTGAAAGTCGAGTGCAATAGGGGCGGACGGTATGTGTCTTATCAATGTTCTTTAGTTTCACCAGTCAGTTCAAGGCCTTTTACCTACCCGTCCACCCCTATTGCACTCGACTTTCAGTACATTGTGCTGTTTGGGCGTCTTCTGCCGGCATTATCTAAACGTACGCACAAAAACGGCACGGGCTTGGCATCTCATCAAATTCCTTACGTAACAACACGTGTCACATGGCGCAGTGAAGACAAAAAGGGGGTATGAAACAGAAAAAAAAAACGCAGAGGGAAACAGTCCATAATAGAGAGTTTTAGCAGACCGTTGTTAACGTGGCTTGCGTCGAACCGTATCAACCGGATCCAATGAGTGGATAAGATTCTGAGTCACGCGCGACTACGATTGGTTCCGATAGACACGATAACCGTATCAACGGTATACTAAAACTCGTTAATGACGCATTGTTCTGCGAAACGACAAAGAAACAAAAGCGGGGTATACCTCTCACAGCCCGTGTCCCGGTCCACAGCGCGTCGCACACGAATGGCATGACATGCTCAATAAAAGGGAAGACACACACACACGCGCCAGAAAACGCCCTACTATCACCCAAACACAGGCGCAACGATTCCGCGGACGTCTTATCAAGATCACTCTAACAACGCGTGTTCCATATATTTAATAAAACAAACAAACGCGGGCATCGCCCAAGGACGCCGCAAACGCGCCATTCGAAGTCCGCGCCTAACAGGCAATGAATCACGCCCTCATAAAACGTTCATTAAAAGCAAAAACAAACAAACAAACGCGGGCATCGCTCAAGGACGCCGATCATTAAACGTTTATTAAAAGCAAAAACAAGCGAACACAGGAGCCGTCAAAATCCATCAATTCATTCCACGAAAACAGAAAAAAAAGAGAGAGAGACAGAAATGACTCAGTATTTATCGCCGACCATTTTCACGGTGCCCAGGAACGCGCGTCCCTAGATTCACATAGGGAGCCTCCATGTGCGTCCACAGCAACCCATATAGGCTCCCTAGATTCACACAGAGCCGTATATTAAAGGGAGTCTGGCCATTGGGAGGAGTCACAAAAAAGGGCTCGACCTGTCAATCACAGTTTCGCTCCTCTGATTGGTTTGCTTTTTACCAAGGGGGTCGCCATGACACCATACTGCCACCCAAAATGGCGACGAAAACAAACACAATGAAGCGGGGATTTCGTGACAAAAAATTTCACAGACTAACCTGAGTTTACGCTGCAAATGTACATCCTAATATAGATTTCTCGGAAATCAGTTTCAACTTATGCTCATCCATCGATATCTAACTGAAAATAATACGTTTTGTCGCAGGTGTTAGGCCTAGTGAACACGGCGATCACAACGAAATCATAACAAAAACGGCGCTGTGCTGTACAATCTTATTTTTAACAGCTGGATTTCATGGATATAAACATTCTTGCCTCTTATATTCCAAATATTCATGTAGATTTGTTTAAAAATCATACCGACAACAGAATGTGTCCCAGCAGGTGGTTCTGCCGGCAGCGGTACAACGACGGAAGCAGACGACGATTCCCGACGTGCCTTACGCTCCCTAGGTGGCGCTTATCAAATTTGCACCAACAATCCACTACTTTTGCAGATTGCGAGAGGTATCCATTTCAATCCCATCCAATCCACTTGCCACCCAAAATGGCGCTGCCCATGTTGGATAAGGGGGCAAATAGTGAGGATAGGCTGATTGATAGCGCCCCATATTTCAAGACTTCATTGGTCGGAAAGCTGGAAAAGTGGGTGGACCTTCAGGTATAGGCATGACCCATTAATGGCCAGACTCCCTTTTAATATACGGCTCTGGATTCACAGCTCGAGCAGCGCCACCTCACGGGCCAACTCAGCGCCGTGGTGGATGGAACGACCCAGTGGATGTAGCGTCGCCAAAAGCACGTCCCCGTCTACGTTCGAACCTCTGCCTCCAGATGACACTCAGCCGACGCCGCCCCGCCCACGCGTCCTCCCATTGGCGCGCTCCGGGTGGGCGGGGCGCGCGAGGGAGAGGGAAAATCTCAGGCCAGCTCTCTAGAGAATAGTCATTCCGAGCTCGAAGCAGAGGGGTAATAATAATAGACTATTGGGGAATAATAATAAAACACGTAGTCTAGAGAACCGGGTCGCTACACAGACAGACTGCGTTATCCAACGTTTTATTACATCCACATACCGCACATACCTTGAATGATATCCAGCAGCAAACACACGGTAGCCGCGCACAACACAACGCAGTTACTGTGGAGTCTGGAGTCATACAACAGGCAAGAACAAAACGAACAAGCGTTCAGTGCAAGGCAGGCCACACGTCGCTAAGTCACTGTACATTGACGGCAAACTGTGTCCGGGTGCGGGTTGTGAAGTAATTCCGTAGCGCATGTCAAGAAGTGACAGTTAGGCTGGATGACTGCTTGGACCAGCAGTCTCACTGAATGGAAAAAAATAGTTAACATTCCAACTCTGTATAGCAAGCTGCTTCGCCCATCCGCTTACCGTTCTTTTTGCCATCACTCTGCAAATACACATAGAAGTTCGCATTGCTTTAACTCGCACAATCTGCTACGTCAATAACTTACCTCTGTCCGAAACTGCAGTATGCTGTGGGTATCACAGTATTTGAAGTTGATTTTCATACGCTCAGTGAAAAAAGTTACAACGGCAACAATGTTTTGTCCTTACCTTGGTTCCTGAACTGCCGCTTACCTAACTCGCCGATCTTGTACGCTCAGTGAAACGTCGTCCAGTCACGACGGTACCCAATTGTGTGCTTAACTCGGTTCCCGGACTGCGACTTAACTAACACGCCTCTGTGGGTATAATATAGATAGTGGAGGTCAATTTTCGTACGGTCAATAAATCGTCGACTCACAACAATCATATTTCGTCCTAACCTCGGTTCCCGAACTGCCACCCACTTAACGTGCCGACCTGCGGGGTGCTACAACAGTAGAAGTTAATTTCCATATGCTCAATGACACATCGAGTCACAATGGTACCCAGTTTTGTCCTTACCAGTTCCCGAACTGAGCTGACACAGCGAGCCTTGCTCCTTTGTCCGCTTGTGACGATGATCATGATGATCATGATTACCGACCGCCGCTGGAGTGTTTAGGTGTTTATTCCTGGAGAGAGAGCGCTTCACAAAGAGCAATAAATGGAAACCAGAGGCTGTCTTTGTGGTAAACTTCAGTTACAAACCTGTTACGGTTGATGTAGTGCCTGTTTGTAACTCATGTACCAGGAAAGAGGCGCCCTGTATCCTTTTATTGCTCTCCTTGTGGAGCGCGCATTTTCCAAAAATAAACACCCAGTATATACGAAGGTCAATGTGTTCAGCATGTCTCTGCTACTACATATTAACGACTGGGGCTGGGAGGGGGAAAGAAAAAAAGTATTGGCGTGACTTCTTCCTTGCCAAAAATACTCAAACCCTGCCCTGGTGTGCACAAATCTTGTGTTGTCAATAAACCAAAGCATGACGCCTTAGTGGACCCTCACGTTGCTTACAGACTATGGCAAATGCAAGCGTAGAAAAAAAGACAAAAAAACTTGAAAGGATGCCTTGGTGACTTCCACAACAGTTATGTTTCCTCAGCCACTTAATTCCCTTGTGTTTCTGATAGCGAAATGACTGAGGCAGCTCCACAAAGTAGGAGAAAGCTTCAAGCACACACAAACAACACTGGACAGTGTGATCATTTATTTTGTGTACTGTTTACAGTGAGAGCTTTGCACGAGTTGACTACAATGTAACAAGAATGAATTGAACTTCAATGAACTTCAATCCTATGGAACATCCAAGACATCAATGCAATATCTTAGCCGCGAACCTCAAGTGATATCAATGCCACAAATTATCCCCAAAAGAGAGTGCCATATAGGTGGAGCTTAACTGCACTCACCTAGACTTTGTTGGCTACAAACATATTTGAAAATATTGCACTACACCTTGCGCAACAATAAATGACGGGCTGCCTTGTGCACAGCCACAAATATATTAACCGTAACATTTGTATCAAACGACACTGTTACACCAAATGCGAGGGTCATTTCATAACTAATGTAACATAATTTGCTACTTGCTGGGAATGTTTCACCCGAGCAATACCTTTTCACAGTCCAAATTTGTAATCCCTGGATGCTATGCGACTGCTGCGTCTCAACGTCGAAGATGCATTTCTATCCCAATGAGAGTTGCACTTTTGTTGGGTGCTCTTATATCTTGGGTACACACTCTGTTAGGCTCCACCAGCGAACAAAAACGTTGCCCACACATTGATTCTTTCAACTTGGGGAACAGGCCGAAGTCTGGTCGACTTGCGTCTTGGCTGCAGTCCAGGTGAGGTAACAGCCCCCACTCGTACTTACTCAGCAACTAGATAACAGATAACCTCATGCTCACCTCAACCCAAGCCCACGAAGTTTCGGCCTGCTCCCCAAAGTTGAGGGAGCTGATAAGTGGACGTTTTCCACCCCTGGAGGGCCCTACAGCATAGGAAGCGAGTGTTTACTTGAGGTGTAAGGACACCGAACAAATGCTCCCCTCTCAGCGGAATAGAAAAAGTTCCTCTATTTTGGGACACAGTAATCGCACAGCAGGAATGCTATATAGACTGACTCGGAAAAGGAAGTACTCAAGTGAAAAACTGCCTGCCGTTAAGAAATTACTGTGCGTTATTTATGAAATGACCCTCATATATATATATATATATATATATATATATATAGTTGAAATAATTGGGAGACAGAAGACGAAAGTAGGGGAAGTAACAAAAAAGGGGTTTATTAAAACTTAAAAATCATAAAAGTTTATGATTTTTAAGTTTTTTAAGTGAACTTTTATGATTTTTAAGTTTTATTTTAAAAGTAAAATGGGCAAGCGGTCGACGTTTCGACAGTGGCACTGTCGGTTTGTAAGGTGGACGAAGACAGTGCCACTGTCGAAACGTCGACCGCTTGCCCATTTTACTTTTTAACGTCTCCCCATGTAATAAACGAGTGTTTGTAACTTCCCTACAATCTGTTTCCGCGTCTTTTTTTGAACTCCTGTAAAACCTCGTGGCCGTTTGACAATCCTTTTACCTCACTATATATATATATATATCAGTTACATTAAACAAATGAGCTAAACGGGACACAAGGAACAGGCACTTTGATGAGCAGACCAGAAGCTGTGAACCGAAAATTGCAGTCTTTGGTTTGTCACTGTGGGCGTAAAATACGACGAATGTTTGAGATTACAAGATGAGATCTACTAACCGTCCCTGACGCTGCGAGAAAAAACAGAGTGGTTGACAGGTATTTAAGCCAATGTGACAGCGCATAAAACAGCTGCTGAAAGCGTGCCCTGTTGTTTATGCCCCTCTTGGCTTTAACACTTTCAACGAATATGCATTCATGGTAAAATGAAATGTCGCCAGCAGCTTCTAGTGATGTCAGTAAGACAGCTGTTACGAGGACTTGTTGGCTTTGTACTACGCTTATACCAGCGGGAAAACCACAAGAAGCCCAGTCATCCACTACGTCATCTCTATGCTATGGCAATGTGGGAAGACTAGCGGATAAGTGAAAGCAGGCTTTGAGCTTTTTGCGGTTCCTGACGGGACACACCGAGATGCTTCAGCAACATACCAAGGCGTCTTGTCTGCAGAGCAGCCTTGAAATAAGAGTCCTTCACTAGCACGGTTTGAAGGAGACCCAGCGTTTGGCCACAAGCCTGAGGATAGCTGAGGTTTTTCACATAGTACACACAGAGTACAAGAACGAGTGCTTTCTCCATACTGCAGCTACTGCTGAGGCCGATCACTTCATGCCTTGTGCGGATTTCCTTCTTCGCAGTGAAGGATAGGCTGGGACCTGGCACACGCTGACCTTCATTTAGGTCCTCCTGCGTGATGGTAAATGTGAATTAACCAATCATGCAAATGTACAGTCACCACAGTAGCTACCACATCGGCTTACCTGGCTATGGCCAACTACGTACGGGCTATCCAGAGTAACTATAGAAGAGGTTTGTCTGAAACAGAGCTGTCAAAGAAAAACTGGTGCCTTTGTCACAAGGACTCTGTTGCAAACAGGTGCTCCATTGTGAGACATGACTCTTTGCAAGACAAGTGTTGTAGAAAAGACATTAGTTTCCTTTCGATCGCTCTGTTTACGACATGTCACTTTTATAGTTATGCCGGACACCCTGTATATCGGAAATAGAGCCCGAGGTTTTTGGGTTTTATTTTCTTAGAAATTCATAGCATAAAACTAAAGTCTCTGAATACTAAAAGTAGCGACAACTCCTCCTTCCCTCTCCCCCCGCACACGCTTCTCTCCCTTCACGTCGACAGTGGCACTGCCTGGATTACTGCACCGTAGCAGACGACAGCCATGTTATAGCCGTGTTCAGGCAAGCAGAACATTACTGTTTGCTGTTTGCGCGTTCTGGATATGTCTTCATTGAATGACCTCGTGAAATTTAGTCCCTCTATGAAAAATGAAGCGTCAAGGGAAAAATAATTAAACGCATGAAATAAAGCACTAACTTGTCTGTGGCAGTGAGCAGATACCTTGTAGTGAGGCACCACTCGCGTTGTAGGTGATGACCGTTAGGGGATTACTTATCAATTTTTACAAACTTCTCATTGAAAAATACGACTGATAGGACGCCCTTCACCCCTCTGCATGTTCTATTTTGCTTCTCAGTTTGTTGTTTCAGAAAGCACATTACTCTGAAAAATAAAACCTCTCTTTCCCATAGTAGGGACCTATCGATGGAATAAGAATAGATGTAGGAGTAGCGGTCGTAGAACATTGCTTAGGTAAGTTAGGTTGTACTTTATTAAAGCTCCGATAAGCCATACTTTGGGTTAATTCGAACCATATTCCGAATTCGAACCATATTCCGACAACACTGCCATCGCATGTACAAGACACACCCCACCTCCTCAGAGTAATCAGAGATATAAACAACACTCGTACATTTGGTAGGGACACAACTAGCCACGCCGGATGTGACATCACTGTATACCAACATCCCACACAACGACGGAATCACAGCCCTCTGCAATACCCTTTCTACAACAAACACCAGAAAAGACACGGAAACCATACTCGCTCTAATGGACTTGGTCCTTAAACTGAACTACTTCGAGTTCAATGGCGAACACTACCTACAAGTACACGGTACAAGTATGGGCACACCTGTTGCACCCACATACGCAAATATCTTCATGGGGTTCTTAGAAAACAAAGTTCTCAGCGCCCTCTCATTGAAACCCACGGTGTACCTTCGATACATCGATGATATACTGATAATATGGGAACACGGGGAACATGAATTTCAAAAGTTCATAGATCTACTGAACACCGCGCATAGCAACATAAAGTTCACATCACAACAGTCAACTCACTTAATTAACTTCCTCGACACCACAATATCACTAGACAACGGCAACCTCATCACAACCCTGTACAAAAAGCCAACTGACAAACAACAATACCTTCACTTCAAGAGTCACCACCCGCGTCACTGTAAGGTTGGAATTCCTAATGGGCAGAGTGTAAGACTACGCAGAATTTGTTCAAACGACACAGATTACGCTGAGAAGCTTGACGAACTCTGCAGTACACTTGCCCAAAGGGACTATCCAGACTCCCTCCTAACCGAATTCCGTCGCAAGGCACTCACACTCGATCGAGACGAGGTTCTGGAAAACCGAAAAAATCCTGACGCGTGCCAAATAAGCTTCATCACAAGATATTCCAACGCACTTCCAAACATCAAAGCCATTCTACAGAAGCACGAGCCCCTCCTCCAAAGCAGTGACCGACTTAGCAATATATTCACAAATCCCATACAGGTGACATACCGACGCGCAAAAAACCTGGCAGACTCCTTGGTCAATGCCAAAATCAGCAAAACAAGCACCCCGTACACGGGAACACGACCCTGCAACCTCCCGCGCTGCAAAACATGCAAGCACGTTCAACACGCTAACTCCATCAAAAGCACTGCGAGCAATTACACCCACCCCGTTAACCACGCATTCACATGCGCAAGCTCCAATGTCATATACTGCATTGAATGCGGTGACTGCTCTATGCAATACATTGGTGAAACCGGCCAACAAATGAACAACCGCCTTACCGGACACAGAACCGACACGTCCAACAAACTCCCCAAAGCAGTCGCCGAACACTTTAACGTTCCTGGCCACAATTTTGACAACATTAAACTATATATTCTAGAAACCGGGTTTAGATCCACACGTGACAGACGTGATAGGGAGTCTTATCTCATATACAAGTTCAACGCTCTTCACCCGTCCGGTATCAACAAATCACAAGGCACCCTAGAAACACTTCACAAATAAAATATGCTTTTCCCTTCTACCTCCATTATCATCTGTTATGTTCTGCATGGCCACTGCTTTCTACTTTCTTTATTGCATGCCACAACTTTGCATTACAAATATAAAAAAAAAAACCTTTGCTGGTTCTGGAATTTTCCCCACGTAACCACTACCATCCTTATCTTTCGCTAGATGGGTAGAAATCCAGCGAACCGGTAGAGATGTAGGAAGGGAGTTGCCTCAGGACAGAAGCCGCCGATATTTCGAACAGAGACTGTTCTTCTTCTGGGCACCATCCTCATCATTGGCATGGTATTTGGCATTGGCATGCAATAACTTTATTGCATGCCACAACTTTGTATTACAAATATATATTAAAAAAATTGCTCGTTCTGGAATTTTCCCCACGTAACCACTAACCTCCTTATCTTTCGCTATGCTTGCGAATTCTTGCCTGTTGTCCCGTTTCGTCCACGTGTTCGTGAACCTTCCATTTTTCTGCAACCGGTCTATAGTCTAGATCACTACGTTCACATAATCCCCTCCACACTCTAACAAAGCAGCCATTCACTCCCGCCGTAAAAACCCGTACGGACCTTCTTCCCTCCGGGCTGTTGACCCACAATTCGCATGAACCTTTAAACACGTCACACCTAACCCTTTAAATACCATGCCAATGATGAGGACGGTGCCCAGAAGAAGAACAGTCTCTGTTCGAAATATCGGCGGCTTCTGTCCTGAGGCAACTCCTTTCCTATCTCAAAATTTTGTACGGCCTGCCAAGCTTTAACGTATTGAAAAGCCGCTCAATCCACACAGCATGAGAGTACTGAAGTTCTGAGGCTGGAACAACATAGAATAGACAAATATACATACAAGGCCCCGAATTGCCTAAGAAATTAACGATGAAAGATGGAAGTCAAGAGTGAAAGGGGAATGAGTGAGAGAGAGTGGTTGATTTGCCCCTCAGATGACGTGCCCTTAGAAGTCGCTGGGGAGGTGTGTTAGCTTAGCTCAATTGGTAGAGCCCTGGACCGGTACTCCCTACGCCTTTCTGCAGCAGGAATGGCGGCCCCGAAGTAGGTTCCGCACCACGTGATAGCGAAAGGCCAATGAAAGAGGCGAGACGCAGCAGACCACATGAGGGAGGAGAAAAGCGGCGATCCTCAAAGGTATGCGCTACTTTTACGAAGTATAGGGGCTTTAGGTAAAACTGGGGAAATCAGTTCATGTTTGAAATACATGCTAATTTGGGTGGAATATTTTGGTACATTTCTTCACAGATCTTTAGCAATTTTTCATGGTCTCAAATTTTTAAAGTTTCTGTATACCAATATTATTCCCATCCGACAAACAATGCTGAGAAGCAAACTTAAAAAAACGCAATCCAGGGGATAAGAAATTAGAACATGAAAATTTCCTGCCCTATTTTTGTCATGATGGTGGATTTCGTCGCGACAATACTAACCGACAAATATTTTCTGCAATGACCTGAATGCATTAATGCTTACTTTCTTAAATTGCCCTTTTTGCACCTGTACCACTATTGCCAGTGAGGCTTTGATTATGGTGGCCCCATACAAATTCAGGAAAAAGTAACATACAAGTGTGATGAGTGCAGTTTTGCACTTCCTGGACCGTAGGTAGCAGTCTATGTCTGCAAAGCTTTCTCCACCATGCTTCGTAATGAACTCTTGACAATTTCTTTGATCGAGTGCTGGAACCTTAGTTCAGCTTCAACGCAGAGCTGAAAGCGGGGGACCATAAGCTTCGACCTCATATGCAAATTCACCACACTTTGTGTGCATTCAATATGTGCTCAAGATAAGATTTTCCCGTGTGTAATTTTGCAAGGTATTTTCAAGTTCCAGTTGGCTGAGGCACATACCGCGTCCTCGTTTAAGAAGTACACCGGCAGTCTCTCAGGGTACTCAAGTCTTCTCACTTCATAGGATAGACGCAACAGTTGTTACAAGCGTGCCAGG
The DNA here is from genome assembly GCF_037126465.1 of Ornithodoros turicata. Lineage (NCBI taxonomy): Eukaryota > Metazoa > Arthropoda > Arachnida > Ixodida > Argasidae > Ornithodoros > Ornithodoros turicata. The sequence continues at coordinate 1,949,365 of NC_088209.1, read as the reverse complement.
TTGAAGCTTACTTTTCCGTGTTCGAAGCTTGCCAGTACCTGCAAAAAATAATGCGGCCATCGATTGTGGGAACAGTCACCCAAGCAACATATACACATCCATAGAAAAGGACTAGTCCCAAATTAGGAGCAAGATGGTATTTTTAGATGGAATGGAATTAGGAAGAGGAAGACGGGATTACTGCCACATCATCTGGCTTGTAATGTTCTATTCTGTGTTTCCACCTGCCGTAGGGGAAATTGATTATATCAATAGTAATTAGTAGATCTAAGCTCCCGCATTGATATTCGACCCGATGCCATCACGTCTGCGTCACTGTCACAAAAATAAAACAAAGATCATCCAATTCCCATCATGAAGATCTTTACAGCACTCACATTCAGACTCATTCTGTGCCTCGTTACAGCTCATGGCTGTCCCAAGAATTTCTACAGCATGCATGCTGTTCTCTGTCGAAGGGCACTGGGTATCTACCCCAGCCATGTTCTTGCTCCACTTTGCCCTTAACCGCCGTATCTTTCGCTTGAGCGATAGCCGGTGCATGAATACACTCTAGAAGAAAACAGCGTACATTAAAGGGGGCAAGACAGCAGAGGACAATATGTAGCATTTGGAAACATTGATGATGCTCTGAAAGAGGGGTTTCAAACGCAGGGCCCGAGGGGAACCATATAGCCTCAATACCTGCCGTGCGGCCCGTGAGCCCACTGCCCTCCCCCAAAGACGTCTACTTAGTTATAAATAAATTAACCTTACAACTGCACTGAACTTCCTTCATTTCTTACTTCCGATACATTGTTTAATCGGCGAAACCTCCCCACCTCACTTCATATAGACTTTTGGCCTGCTGGTAGGAACAAGGAAGTTCGATTATTGTTACAGTAATGACAAAGGACCGTATGTACAGGGTGCATCACTAGAAACGGTTTCTTCCCAGTCCGGCTATTCCCATTTTTCATGATCCTGATTGATGTGTAAAAAGTGGGGGACGGGGGAGCACCATTTGGCAAAGTGAGGCTACTGTGGAATCACATTATGCGGAATAATAACCCTGATACACTAGCCGTTTCGATCACGGTTGACCTGAACGCAGTTGAGTTCCACCATGGTTGGTGCTGTTACGCCACTGCGCCAACCGTGGACGAGTTGCCAACCGTTGTTGGTTCTTGACTGAGCTCGCTGTCCGTAGTTCAGTGCTGAACTGGCCAACAAGATGGCCGCCTCCCATCTCTCACTCTACTAGTTCGAGTTACTCCAAACTGAGCAGTGTGCAACGATAGTATACAAAAAAAAAACGAAAAAAAAAACGAACAAAATGCAAGGCAGAGAAGCGGTGTAAAGCGCAAAACACGAGACTGTGGTACGATTTGTCCCACATGTAACCACGGGAAAGAGGGAAGCAACAACCTCTGCTGATTTGTAATGTTATGTATTTGAGGCAGTAATTTAGCAGATAACATAAATGCTTCAGCCATTATTGCATCGAGGTGACCAATAAAGAGCTACAGATCTTCCAAGGAAATTTCTAGCCCCGCGGCAGGACGGCACCGATCACCCGAACGTTGGGATCCAGCCAGTGAACGGTCCCTTATACCCGTCAGACCGGTAGGTTATACACAGTTAGAATTCGACGCAGTGTACACATGCGGGCTTGACCCTATCCCAGGACGAAGCTAAAGCAACGGTAATCTCACAACTATGTCCCTAGAGCTCACATTCAACACCTGTTCCTACTGCTCTCCCTTCGTGGTCATCCCTATGAAAACCGAACGTGTTACGGTTGTAGCGTAGTGGTACAGCGCGACTGTTTTTTGGTGGTGTGAACGTTCATGGGTTCGAATCCTACGGCCATTTTTTTTTCGTTGTATCCTTCTTTTTTAATTTTTTTGGTTGCGTTACATTAATGTGGATCATAGTGAGCCGGAATTAGGAAACACACGGACCCGTGAGAGACCGCGGTAAGTTGCCTCTGGTCCGTTTTGTAGTCCCATCTGCAACGGGACCTCATAGCAGAAGGCTCTGTGGTATGCCTTTTTCCAACTAAAGCCTCATTTCGAGAATGCTTCTGCAATGCTGTTTTGTTGTTGTAGAAGCTGCATGTTTCCTGCCGAACATAGCTGGCGTCGAACGCTGACACAGCAGAACAAAAGCAGTGTTTGCAGATATATCGGGATCACACCAAGCCGAACCTTGCAAAAAAAAAAAAAAAAGAGCGGAGAGAAAGATGTTGCATGATCTGATGCACACTGCATTCCACTTGAAAGGTCTGTAATCAGGAGCAGCATGATGACTTTGTTCCGTTGCGGTGCTGCAGTATCACGAGTCTTCTCGCCCCTCTCATTAGATGGCGCTATTTCCAACTGAGTTGTACCGCTGCTGTGTAACACATCTGACCCTCTGGCTCAGCCTCATATATTTGCTGCGCGACAGTCCAGCTTGCATTCATGAAAGGCAAAGGAAGGGGGCGAGTGAGGAGGGCCACAGGGGCCTCTTGCATCTGGGTGCCGCGGACATAGTTATACCACTGCTCTTCTGTCCCAAAACACTTTTGTGAGACTGCCCATTCCTGTGCAACTCTACTCTGGTATTGATTAGCTGCGCTGCAGAAATGAAGACTCACCCAACAGTACTTTGCATTCCTCTCCGCTTTCGAGCCAGGTTTGGCGCTAGGCCACAGTATGCATGGGTGACACTTCAGCAGGCACCGCCCAAGTGCTTTATATTGCTCTCTCAACTGCCATGGTGCTTCGTTTATTATGAGTTTATTCTCACTGGGATGAAAGAGTATCACAACGTATGCCCACATTATTCACATGTCAGTCTAATCCCAAAAATTTTATCCCACAATCTTGCTCTAATATTGTGCCTCATGCATACTGGCGGAAGTCACAGCACAGCCACTTACTCATATAAGAAGCTGAAAAACAAGAACACAAAGGCAGAAGGGTTTGTTTCTATCTCAAACACTGACAGATATCTTCAAGCTCTTCAATATTGTTAATCTGGTGCAAGCAGGTAACTTTTCTAATTCATACTCACTCTAGGTATTCTATAAGCTCATCTTGGAGTTGCTGCTGAAGCATTTTTTCCATCTTCTCGGACAGAGATTTTCCTTTAAGAAGGAGTTGCACCATGGGTGAAAACTATGGCAACGTAAACTGTGGGCGGCAATAAAGAGAAAAGAAGAAAAAAGAAACAGTCAAACACGTAAAACAGACTACCCAGTGATATTTTAATATGAGTATAGTATATTCTTAACTGTTGCCAAAATTGTCAACCACTCACAGGGTGGCTTAAGGCGCAAAATGTAAACATCTGGGTATGCATATGACGTCAAGGTTCCGGTTGTAAGAAAAACACGGCCAGGGGTACAGAAGCTTGCCAGGATGCACGATTATATTGTGTTCTGTGAGTTGAAGAACAAACGCATTGATTTTACGTTTAAACTCCTTTTACACCATCAGTTTTGTGAGGAGGTACTGATCTCTGTCACCATGTAACACCTGCACTACTTTCACAAACCGGATTTCTGCTGTTGGGGAACTAGCAATCAGAATATCTCCTACTCTGATATCAACGTTGCTGATCACTGTGCTAAACCCATCACATCGGCACCAAGTAACTCAGCTGGCGTGCCTGCTGAGACCATCTGCTCATTTACAGACACAGGAACGGTCAGCTGCTCAACATCTTGCTTGATACAGTAACCCTTCTTTGGTGCACCAAAACTATTCCACAGAGCCACAGATGAGTGCACTTGGTAAAGCTCACTAACAGAGTATGGCAGGTTCTTAAAGTTACTGAACTTCTTGGATTTTGGGATAGAATTTGTCGTCTCACAGCTCACTGTTGAGTGATGCTTTAGTGGTCCAAATTGTCTGACTTGCTCTACTAGGTGCACCAGCATGTGCATCTTTGGGATAAAATTGGATGCACCATAACACTCAATGAACAGATTACTGTGATCTGCCACTGCTGTTTCTAAATCACTTAAGCAGTCGACGGTCATGAGTGGTGAGAAGCACACCTGAACGATCTGACACAGCAGCACAAGACATGACGCATGTGTACCTTCAGGTGCAAGGTCATGTAGCAAAAAGGGAAGATGCAAAATGAGCACCAAGGCTGCACTTGCTGAAAGGTCAGCCTCAAGTGTACGTGGGTGATCGCTAGAGCTAACACTAGAATGAAACTTGAACTTCTGCAGACAGTCATTTAGAGTCCTACGCGTGAACAGGCAAGCAGTTCGTACACAAAATCTGAAGACGAAAGACACTTCCTTGATGACAATTCCTTCTAACAGGATGTGCATGGGATCGAACAAAAGGTCACCTGTCAGGGAAAAGTGCTGAAACCTGTTGAAAACAGAGTCACCGTTTAGACCAAATGTGGCAGAAAGCTTTTTGCGTTCACCTTCTGTTGATGCACTTTTGAGCTGGTCAACTTGTTGATGCACCTCACTGTCTGTCCTTAGTGGACATTGTGTGTGGTAGCTGTACCCCATAATTTGAGAAGAGGGCACTTTGCATCGTCGACAACTTAACTGCACATTTGGCCCAAAAGACTCCTTAAAGCCTGCAATATTATGATAGGCCAGGCTGTCGCCCATCAGTGCAAGAACAGTTCCGCACCTCTCACGGTAACAAAAGTCATTCCCTCTGATGGCAAACAGTTTACGGTCTCAATGCATTCCGCAAGAAGCACTTCCTTAGCCGCTGTGGATTTCAAGCTTTTCGCATTGCCAATAGCAAGCAGGAATATATTTGACACTTGGGACCACACAAAAGGTGGCATATTTGCAAAAATTATGTAAAATATTGTCAGTTTTCCTCTGTTTCCTCTTTTCATTCATAATGGATTTGCTACTTCAATGTCGTCACAGTACGGCAGCATCTTGAGGGTGTTACGTTCTTTCCCCAGCAGGGCGGGATGAGACTTCACTCGCAAGCCATCATGAGAGTCTTTCAGAATACCAGTAGGACTAATTTCGCTATTTTGCGACAACCAACCATACAAATCAGGATGCTTTAACAAGTTACAAAGCAGCTGGCTGACAGGGACATAATACGCTTTTTTCCCATCCGGTAAAATAACCTGTTCTGGTTGAACATAGATGCCACGTCTGATGTACTCACGTTTTCTATGCTTGTCACAAGACAGTGAAGACAGCTCACAAGGAATACTACAAAAAGCCATAATACTTGCTACAGATTCTACAACTGCATCAATGGCTTTCTTTGATGAACGATGGTTCCCCTCTAAGTTGCGACAGAGGTCTAGAAGAAGTGACTCAACGTCATCACATAGAATATTCTCAGCAGTGTTTGAGCTGTCATCATGACCTGGAGGGCTACTTTGGCTGCCACATACATCAGATGTGCCGAATTCTAAATTTAAGACTGGAGCATCAGTCCTTGCGGGTAGGGGCGATGCAGGCACCATCGCACGGCACACAGCTACATGTTCCTTAAAACGTTTAGCGCACCGCATGCTGCTACGGCAGTGCGAGCAAATAAATGAGGTGCGACTACACTCTGAGCAATTTTTGGAGTGCACCCTGAAACGCTGATAGTTTGTCGTAGAGAATTCACAGTATCCACAAGTGTTCAGCACCTTTTCTCTGGAGGACTGTTCTACCGTGGCACGACAAACATTTTCAACCGCCTGCAGTATCGATGATGTTCCAAGGGGATGCTCCTGAGAAGTGCTTGGCATTTCTGCAAGTACGACAAGCTTATGTTGTAAGTATATAGCACTGATGTTTGCTTGTGAAAGCAGGTAGCAAAAGTTCACATGCACACCTGCCATACTTGAGCTGTCATCCACTATCTCATTACCACCACTAGTTCTGATAGCAGATGTGCAACCTGCAGTTCCTGAGAAGTAGACCACTCATTAGAGCACCATCTACGCACCAAAGTCAGCCGCCGGCTAACTGTGGCGCAGTTCTTTTCTTTTTTTACTTCGAAAACATGTCTGAAAAATTTCACACAAATGGTATGGCTGTGATACCTTGACATCACTTATCGGTAAAAAAAAAAAAAAGCTACTCAGGCCTTGGCAAATTTTTGAAGCGGTGGAATATTACTCCTTGTCGTAAGGAAACTAAACGCCTATTTATCTACAGAATGCTGGACAAACCTGCTGCAGCCGTTGGACCCAGATATGGTTCTTCTGTGGTGGAACCCAGACTTCCTGCAAAAACAGATGTAACCTCAGCAGAGGCTAAATTTGTGTTTAGTTTAATTTTCACAGAACAAAACAGTTATGATATATCACTCCTTTACCTGAAGTGTTTAGAACAGAGTGAGCAGAAAAAGGCAGGTCTGGTTGTCTTCGCCCTGAAGTGATCAACTCTAATGTGGACTCTGTCCGCTGGGTGCGTTCTGTGCTTGCAAATATGTCTGAAAGAGATACTTTAATTATGCAGTCGCGGGTGTGATCATCATACACAGTCTGCAGCTGTAGCAGAAACATACTTATTACCCACTGTTGATATGTGGCTTAAAACTACCAACTTAATTTCAACTTAATTTGAAAGCAATTGAAACTACTTTTTCATTATAAAATAATGAAATAGCACAAACCCAGTAATTAGATTACAGTATTTAACAAGCTTTCATTTACTTTCGATAGTAGGTGCTACCATGTACAGTCGACCCCCGTTTATCCGGACTTCATTTATCCGGATCCCGCGGTATCCGGACAAAAGGCACGGGAACGGATTTTCCTCGATGTATTTAGTTCTCGTTTATCCGGACTTCAGCTTCCGGACTCGGACAAGGATTCCAGGGAACTAAAGTCGAAAATTCTTGTAATCCAGCTTCAGTTATCCGGACTACCGTGAGTAAGAGGAGACGCTGACCCCGCTTCGTCACCCTTTTCGCTGTGTTGAGGATATTCCCGTCACAAGTCAGGGACCTACATTCCTCCGTAGGGGAGACAACCGTGCACGATGACCCCCTTTTCTATTTGTGTGCGTTGGGTCACGTTGACCAGTCGAGTCATTTGGAAATATCTCGAGCAACTGTCCGGTTCTAGAGAGGAAAACTCCAACCCGAGGGCCTGCTGCTTACGGCCCGTTGGCCAATGAAGACATTCCCCTATCTGACCTGCGATCCCTGATGCAGAGGCTCACTGCGACTACCGTAGATGATGCTGCGGTTTCTGACTACGTTGACGTTGATAAGGATGATGACGCGTGTGCAGCTATGACTGATGACGGTGTGATTGCTGCTGTTGCCTCCGATGATGTGCAGCAAGACGGTGCCGATGGCGCCAGTGAGAAACAAGGCTCCGACTTTGACACTTTGCGTCCACACTGACATTCTTCGAGCAGCGCAACAGCGTGGCTCAACTCTATGCAATTAGCTAAAGTTTGCAGGAATCGAGTGCCTACACTACTATGTAACAGCTGATATTGACGAGATTTGTGTGTTTTAATTAAATCTTGCTCTGTAGGACGTTTCTATTCGGTCGTTTCATTTATCCGGATGCCCCGGTATCCGGACGATTTCGCCGGGAACGGCACCGTCCGGATAAACGGGGGTCGACTGTAATTACCTCAAGAGTATTCTAACTAGTAGTTTAACTACATGCAGTTGAACTGCTGCTCATCACTGTTTATAACCTCGAACCCCCACTTTGAGGTCTTCTCTACGACAATTCACTTTCAAGACTGTGCTCACCAACCGCGACCAGTGTTGCCAACATTCTAGATGAATGATCCGCCAAAGTAGCCAACTGATTTCGCCAGAATCCGCTAAATTTTGCGAAGAAGCCGCTAAAATCCGCTTAACGCTGAAAAGTGCATGAACACGTTGAGATTTATGTATATTTCACCTCAGTTTATGGTGTTCAGGAGCATGCTTCGCATTCTCGTTCATTTCTTTTTCGTCGTACCGAGGACGTCGTACTCGAAGCAGCTCCTCGCGTGCCGTATCTTGACCACCAGGCCCGACCATGTCCGGCTTCATTTTATTGCACAAATTGCCCTTTATCAAGTTCAGCTGGCTGAAGATGCGATGAAGATCATCCTTGAAGTGCCTATAAAGCACGTTCGTCAAGATAGCTGAACATTTGGAGCGATACATCTTTTATTCCTTTGTCTGGAATTTTCGCACTGTCCGGGAAAGACTTCTTGTACAGTTCCCCGACATGATCGGCGGTCAGCACTGAACTGTGTTCAGCAATAAAGTGCTCTGTCCCGCCTTCAGCCTCTTGCGCTGGATCGACTTTCTCCGGGGCGATGCGAACTTGCTGTTGACCGGACGTGAAATGTCCCAATGCCTCTCTGTGCTTTGCACTGTCTCCATGTGCCTTCAGATCTGAGTACTTCGTACCTAGCACAGACTCACACCAGCACTACACCGAAGAACAAGAACCAGCACTATACCGTTTCGTCCAATCTGCCGCCGTTCTGAACCGTTCCTTAGCACAGGGTCCCGAAGCCAATCCTTTCAAAGTTTCTGTTTGTAGCTCACTTTTGGCATTTCAACAAACTAGAAGAGTGCACACCGCCATAGACGCTAGTGAAGAAGAGAAACGAAGCCACCTCGCATTGGGAACAGCAATCGGCGGACTTTGTGGGCTACTGCAAGAGGGAGCAAGATGTCCAGACAAACTTTAATTCGTGTTCTGTTGCAAAATCTCGGATTATGTGTCATCATTTCCCCTAGTCAACAATGCTGTGCTGGGTGAGAGCAGCATTTAAGGCCTTAGTAGTTAAGGCCTTAATTTCGCGCCCTAAGGACAGAGCAAAGTCGCTTCTGTCCGGCGCAAGATTACTGCCCTAACATATAAGACATTAAATGTTGTGGTCTGACCGAGGTACTGGTGGTGTGTTCTCCAAAACAGATCGAAAAGGTTCTAGCACAAAGGAAAGAGAGCGAATCGGAAGCGAGCTTCTTGCACGCAAACAGCCGTGCAGATACCAAATTTCAAACAACAACTTTATTTTTGACCTTGGAGAGTGGGGAGTTTACCAAATTTCAGGTGACTGGTTTCGGTTCGGAAGTTAGCATACTGTAGGGAATAAATTGATTTTTCGGGCTTTTCAGCCAAAATGGGGCGAAAGTCTGAATCCGCTAGAATCCCGTAGAATCCCCTAAATTCAGCCAGGACCCCGTCAGAAATTCCGCTAGCCGCTAAAGAAATTTTTTTCCCGCTAGATGCAAGTCGAATCCGCCAGATCTGGCGGGAAATCCGCTAAATTGGCAACACTCGACGTGAGACACAGGGGAGTGTACACAATATTCGCCTGGCGGGAAAGGCCCTGACGTCCACAGCTCAGTGCTCCTCATGAATGATGTGCACTCACAGGTTGTGCACGCACCCCGGACGGTGCCTCTTACGTCCTTGCTCGTGCTCATCGTATGAGGTCCAGGGTGTCTCGGACGTAAGATGCGTCACGAACGCTCAATGGAAACTATGTATCCCGAAAATGCTCCTAGGAATCCCTCATGGCGTAGATAAGCTTTACACTCACTCACCTGAATACCATTCACATGTGTGGGCTACGACTGCCGATGGGGGAAGCCAAGGCAGATCCTCTGCTTCACACAAAGCAAAACGACGGCAGACGAAACCAGGGGTCGGAACCGGAACTGAACCGTAACCGAAAACCGCAAAAAAAAAAAAAACGTTATTTTTTGCCCAACCGAACCCGAACCGAACCGTAAACATTTTTTTCTCTCCTCTTGAACGAACCGGAACTGAACCGAAAAAATATGATGCGGTAACCGGTTCGCGAGACGGTAAAAACGCCTATACCTTTCCTCTCGGCTGCCGCGCATAAGCTCCCTGCATCGCTCGGAATCTTGGCGAATTTATAGACCAGACAAATTAATAAACTAAGAATTGGTTAGTCCATTGGTTTTTCGAAGAACGAAGTTTTTAGGAGTGCATGATTTACAGCTCAGTTAATATCCGAAATTTGGAGAAAACTTGACGGCGCACCACAAGCTTAAAAATACATTTCGTGCGATGGACACTGAAGTGTTCCGCAATTCCAAATGCACCCTTTCTGTGTACTGTGATCACTGTTATAGCTGTGCTTACATACGACAATCTCTACATTGAGATCTCGGGATGATGTGAACTCATCGAAATCAGTCGTAGACTCAGTGCAGCTTTCTTTTCCGTCCCATCTTCTCGTCGGCACTGCAACTAGTTGCCCTTCCAAAAAGATCACTCCGTATGACCTCGGTTCGATGCTCATTTTAGTGCTCAGGTCAATGTAGGACAAGGAAATAGGGAAACAGACTGGAGAAAAACTGGCTGTGCATCCTCAAAGTGGTCGGTATGACTGCGGAAGAAAACGCTAGGTCGCGGAGACCATTATCATGTTCCGGCGGGGCCGGTATCCGAGGTCAGAAGAAACCCAGGACACAAAAGGAGGCCAAGAACAATAACACGGTTATCCGAAAAAAACATCTGCCAAGAGGAGTTTTTCGGATTAATCCGTATTGCTTAAAATTTCACCCAGCTACATGTTTTTCGGATTTTTTCGAATAAATCCGACAACCCGGAACTCTAGTAAAGTCACTAACAAAATGAACTTAGTTACAGTAGCGATCTATCTCGAACTCTGTTGATTAGTACAGCATACGTAAACCGGTTCGAACCGATAAATATCGGTTCAGACCCTTAGTTTGGCTGCGCTGAACCCGGACCCGAACCGAACCGATAACCTTGAACCGGAACTTGAACCGAACCCCAAAAAATAACGGTTCCGAGCCCTGGACGAAACCGCGGAACGCATGCGAAACGTGAAACCACGACAGACGCACGGACGTGAGACGATAAGCCGCATAAACGATTTTATTACTTTCGACGCAGTCAACATACGTCGTCAGGCAATTCCAGAAAAACAAATTAGAAAAGTAATGTCGGAGTATAAAAAGGTTTGTGGGATCCGTGGAGGTAGGAAAGCCAGGAAAGCTTTCCTACTCCGCAGTCGTCATCCGGTTCCGCCGAGAAAATCTAATCCGAAACCGCACGCAGTTCACACGTTGTTTCTTTGTTTGTAGGCCGTGTCACTCGCGCATTACAGATCGACGAAAATTTTGTCATCTTCATCAGGTACAGAAGGGCCGCTCTCCCGTTTCATTTAGCAGGTACATGCCTCACTCAGCGGGTACAACGCCCGGTACCTGACTTGTACCCCATTGACTTAGAAGCTTGGAAACTTCTTTTGTACATGCGGCTCTGTACCCGTTGCAAAGTTCCCTTCGTGTTCGCGTGCCAATTGTGTACCTCTTGCGGTGGCGCCTGGTACTACAGGGCCGGTACACGTGGGGTACCCGACGGGGGGCCGATTTAGAGTGTATACATAGTGAGTTCTAGTGCGAGGGCACTAAGAACTTTGTCTTCCAGAAACACCATATTTGCGTACATGGGTGCAGCAGTTGTGCCCGTACTTACAGCATGTACTTATGGCCGTATTGTCCATAGAACTCCAAGTAGCTCGATTTAACGACAAAGCTCATTCGAGCGAGGACGGCTTCCGCGTCTTCCTTGGTTTCCGTGGCGGACTTCATTCACGTAATCCTAACAGAGCGACCATTCACCTTTTGCAAGCCTGAACGGACACTTTCGGTCCGTTCAGGCTTGACTCACAATTTGCGTGAACATTTAACATCTCATACCTATAACCCTTTAAATAGAATGCCAATGATGAGGACGGTGCACAGGAGAAGAATTGTCTCTTTTGGAAATATGGCCGGCTGTCGTCTTGAGGCAATTCCCTTCATACTTCGCTGGAGCGGGCTCGCTGGATTTCTACCCTTTTGTGTTGTGTACGACATGAAACGAGGGTAGCAAAAAAAAAAGAAAAACGTTGGCATGGTGTGGGCGTGTCGGTATCGGGCCCTGTGACAGGATCGACTTGTCCGCTCGCAGTTTTTGCCAGCACTGGCCGCAATGGACGCAAAAGATAAGTTTCGGGTTACAAATACCTATTCGTACACAATTAACCTTCATCTTTTATACCGAACGGGCACTCTCCATGCCTATTGAGACCGGTGACCTTTGAATATGGGCCATAGCGCCACCGAACGTGTAATACGACAACTTCGCAAAGAGAATTTGATTGAATGCTCTCTGACCAGAGTCCCGTAGTTGGAATAATTCCGGAATCATTCCAGGCATATCAGAGTCCGGTATATGGAATTAGGCGCGTCCCCCCCCCCCCTAGGAATGGGGTTTGAATAGAATGATTTGGTAGCCCCGGGGGTGATTTTAGTTTCAACCAGCTGGTTTCTGTTGTCGCGCCCCTTCCGCTCACGCACAGCACCTGTATACGGTCAAGAGCGACATAACTTTGTATTTGGACTTTTTCCGTGCAGTGTAATGTCAACCTCCTCTAGCGATGTCTGACTAGCCGGTACGAGTCCCGGTCGCTTTCCGGTTATTGATAGAGTTAAAGGAATTTAATAGGGTCGCCAAGTCATTCCAGCGGTGGGAATTGACCATACCTGCTCATTTCGAAGAATCGAAAGGAATTGAATTATCACACATCTTACATTCGTCGGAATTGAATTGGAATGGAATGGGTGATCCCCTTCGGCCACCCTGTCTCGAACAAGTTGACATGTCACATGCTCATTCCACATTCAATGTCCACTGGTTCCAACGACTATTGAGCTGTGGGCGTAATACTGGGGTATTACGCCCAGTATTAAACGCTTCCGTAAAATATTCATCTTTATGTCTTCCCAGGCCAGACCGCCTTCGGCGAGGAGCTGCACAAGATGGAAGAACTGCATGCTCTGCAGCACGAGTTAGATTCCTGGAAATGTTGCGCACATGGAACAAGGGGGGAATGCATCCTGGTGACCAAACCGGTCGTCTGCAACAAGGTGCTTTCGCGCTTGCGTCTCTCTCTGGCTGAGACTGACCCGGATGTGCTGACGCTCTTCTCAACCTGTAACGTTGCCCTGGATTCCGAAAATGATGACGACACTGCGTTTGTGGAGACAGTGTTAAGGTTCATACGCGAACACGAGAGTATAAAATATTTCTGCTTCCGTCGGGTGCATATCGATATTCTAGGTCCCATCCTGAGATCCTTGGCAGCACGGTCGGATGTGCGTGGGTTCATCTTAAACGATACATGTTACGACGGAGGCGATTACGCTTTTACGCAACCATATGAAGGTATCGCTACATTTCCTTCGGCCACTGAGGACTACGAAATCGGGACACCAATGAGGACAGCCGCCATGATATTAAAAGTGGTGCGTCAGGCACAATCGTTGGAAGTGTTCCAGTCCAAACATGAGGTTATTCAGGACGTAGCCATTCAACTGGGCAGAGAGCTGGCAAAGAAACGATCTCTTAAAACACTTTCTCTTGGTCCTTGCTGTAGAGACGTTTTTTTGTCGTACGTATCTACGCTTGATGATATGCTGCCAGCTGATAAAGTATGCAACCTTAAATCTGTGACATTGTGCGGCGGTGTTTATTGTGACACCGTTTGCGATTTCTTATTATGGAATGCGTCGATCACCTACTTAGATCTCTATGGATGCACGTATCGAGCTCACTCAATGTACCTTGATGGAAGTCTTCTCAACTATGGGCTAGAAAAGCTGGCTAACGCGCTATCCCGCAACAGCAGCGTTAAGGTACTCATTCTGCCATTCTGCAAAACGAAGGGCTCAAGCATGAAGGGGCAGAGGCACTGGGCCAACTGATGGTCTCGAACACGACGATACGCACGTTGGACATCAGCTGCAATGACCTGGGGACGGGCGAGTGCACTGCATTAGCAGGCGGATTGCGTATGGCAAGGGGTCTTCAACAAGTGATCATGAAAGATTGTCATGTCACACCTACGGGAGCAATGGTTATCTGTGAAGCCCTGCGAGAAAATCAATTCAACATAAGCGTGATCTTTGGCACAAGCTTTGAGTTGACCAAGCACACGCTCGAATTAGAAATGCTCAACACTCGAAGCCGTAGGAAATTTTGTAGGAACCCCGATGGGATGGTGAGCGGTTGCGGTCTCCTCATGCAGCCGCAGCATTTGAAGGAAATAACCCTGGAATGGAACAACGGCAATTATTTCCCACTGGACAAATTCTGTACTTTTCTTCAACAAGACGGGGTCCTGGTTGAGTCAATGTCCCTCGATTTATCGAATCTGTCTCACAACTTAGTGCAGCAGGTGGCTGGATGTCTTCAGCGCAGAAATGGCATTCAGGCTGTGTCGTTATACAGTTACGGAGAAACAGACGAAGGAGTGTCGGAAATACTACACTTACTAGCACAGGTTTTGCAGAAGAACACGACGCTCTGTGGATTAGAGCTTCACATCCAAGTCAGCGACGTAATTCACCTGTTTGCGGACGTAATAAGTAAAAACAAGGCTTTGCATTCTATTCACATAGAATGTCCTCTAAAGTCCAGCGCGGTGCACGAGCTGGAGCAACGCATGATGCGCAACTACACTATAACAGAGTTTCAACTTCGTTATCAAGGGCCATATGATGAAGGAGTGGGCATGGAGACCCTGACTGAACGGAACCGAGTCTTGCAAGTTCGATCCCTGCATTTCATGTCGCAGGATACCGTCGTCAAGAAGCGCTGGGTGGAGGCCTTTGAACTGACACGTGACACGGGGACGCTCAGGAGAGCCATCGTGTCCAAGTTAAAGAAATCCGAAGAAGAAGCGCATTTACTGATCGACAGTAAGCAACGCTACATTCGCGACCACTACTTCGAAATCACTGCAGTCAGCAAGGACAGGATTGTGTGCAATGCATCGTCCACGGGTGCTACTCAGCTGGACAGCCTCAGCGCAGAATGCCTCTCTCATATAATTAGTTATCTGAGTGTCAGTGATGTTGTGTGATCCGCTCTGTGTATGACTGAAACTGACCTCTAAAAGGGACGCTGCTGTTACGATAACTGCGATATATAAGCGCTATACGTGTTTCTTTTTCTTCTTGTTCAGTTGTTCAGCTTTGCAGCACGAGGCAGACACCTTTCTGTGACTGAATCGAACGCAATGTTCCGAAACATTACAAGCGTGTGTTTATTCGTCTCTACAGGAAACTTGTAGCTTATAATTGCTCGTGTGAACAGTGTATAAACGGAGATATCTGAACTTTTCGTTCAATCCCGTACAATGTGCACCTCAAAGTAACATAGGGCAGGCCGGTACAGCTTGGGCCAAAAGTTTACGGAACACGACACTGGCGTATTTCTTGGAGCGGCCCCCTGGTAGATAACAGGAAGAGCTGTACGTGACTATTTTATTCATCTTTCAGTATGTGTGCCCACTGCAGTTTTTAGCTAGGGTGCCGTTCCAATTGGGAAACGTGACGCCAGATGTTTCATGAACATTTGTCCCATCAACTGCGTTTACATGGGCGCGGATGTCGACTGATCGGGAGCGTCGACCGTCCACGGTTTCCATGGCAACTAGATAAGACGCCTTAGCGCTCCCGAAATTCAGTCGACCTTACGCGCCAGCAGCAGCGCCGCCGCCACGTCATGAAAATGTTATCTCGGAAGTAAATATATTTTATTTTCGCAGAATATTTATTTACGAAGGGTATTTGATAACGCGTTTTACAGGCTTTTTGGGGAGTCTCCTCTGCCATGTTTCGTTCCACAGTCTGAAACATAGCTTGGTTCCGCTGCCGCTTCGAATCCAGCTGAGATGCGGTGTCTAATTTCCGAATAATGGACAACATTAATGTAGTGCTTTCATCGGTCCATAAGCATTGCGGTGGGTTCGAAGGGAAAGCGAAGGGAAAGGAGAGAAACGAGTGCAGTCATCGCATGCGTCGGTTAAAATTGAAGCGTCAACTTTAGTTTTTTTTTATTTACGTGTTAGCGCCGCGAAGCAGCTGTGGCTGTTCTTAGAACCGTTGCCGGTTCCGCGCACTCAGTGTAAACAATAGTTTTTATTAATTACGGTGATCAACTTTCAATTTTGGATCCTTCGTTCCCGGCTGGCTTGCCCAGAGTTCTGAGACGCAGGTATATTTCAGGCTGTCAAAGTAGGTCTTTGTAGCCACATCGCTCGTGAAGAAGCACTCTGTGGCCTTCTGGAGTGCTCTCACTGTTCGCTGACGTCTACTCGTCTTTTACGTCACGTTCAGCGTGAGTAGCAAATTATGTTCTAGACTCTAGTCAGCTCGCTAGAACTGTACTGCCCTCCGCAGCGACCCTCCCGTGTTTTGATCGTTCGCTTGGTATGACCAGTACGAAAAGTAAACTCCTCTAACGTTCGTCATGTAGCTCGTAGGATTGCAACGTGAAGTTATTGCCTGTTCAGTACCTCCATACATAGGCTGCACTATTTTACAGAAAGAGGGAGAAGCAGCACGCGCCTGTACAGCAGAAAGAGGAAAAAGCACGGCTAAATCTATGGTGTGACGTCACGTGCAAGCCATGCGTGATGGTAATGCCAACCTCCCTGATAACGTGGGCCGTGTCCTTGAACGTGCAGCCAATAACACAGTCGTCAGGGCAGCATCCTTTGCGGTGCTGAAAGATTTTTTTCCTAAAATCTCGCTTCCCTTGAAACCGCGTCAGCGGTGGATCGAGGCAAAGGGGAGCCGTCGTTTATATATTGGAGAAGGGCTCCTCCATAACGTGGTCCGCCGTCGTGTGGGCCGTGTCTTTGAATACGCGGCCGATAAGGAGGTCGTCGGGGCAGCATCCTTTGCGGTGCTGAAAGATTTTTTTCCCTAAAATCTCGCCTACCTTGAAACCGCGTCAGCGGTGGATCGAGGCAATGGGGAGCCGTCGTTTATATATTGGAGAAGGGCTCCTCCATAACGTGGTCCGCCGTCGCGTGGGCCGTGTCTTTGAATACGCGGCCGATAATAAGGTCGTCGGGGCAGCATCCTTTGCGGTGCTGAAAGATTTTTTTCCTAAAATCTCGCCTACCTTGAAACCGCGTCAGCGGTGGACCGAGGCAATGGGGAGCCGTCGTTTATATATTGGAGAAGGGCTCCTCCATAACGTGGTCCGCCGTCGCGTGGGCCGTGTCTTTGAATACGCGGCCGATAATAAGGTCGTCGGGGCAGCATCCTTTGTGGTGCTGAAAGATTTTTTTCCTAAAATCTCGCCTACCTTGAAACCGCGTCAGCGGTGGATCGAGGCAATGGGGAGCCGTCGTTTATATATTGGAGAAGGGCTCCTCCATAACGTGGTCCGCCGTCGTGTGGCCCGTGTCTTTGAATACGCGGCCGATAAGGAGGTCGTCGGGGCAGCATCCTTTGCGGTGCTGAAAGATTTTTTTCCTAAAATCTCGCCTACCTTGAAACCGCGTCAGCGGTGGATCGAGGCAATGGGGAGCCGTCGTTTATATATTGGAGAAGGGCTCCTCCATAACGTAGTCCGCCGCCGTGTGGGCTGTGTCTTTGAATACGCGGCCGATAAGGAGGTCGTCGGGGCAGCATCCTTTGCGGTGCTGAAAGATTTTTTTCCTAAAATCTCGCCTACCTTGAAACCGCGTCAGCGGTGGATCGAGGCAATGGGGAGCCGTCGTTTATATATTGGAGAAGGGCTCCTCCATAACGTGGTCCGCCGCCGTGTGGGCCGTGTCTTTGAATACGCGGCCGATAAGGAGGTCGTCGGGGCAGCATCCTTTGCGGTGCTGAAAGATTTTTTTCCTAAAATCTCGCCTACCTTGAAACCGCGTCAGCGGTGGATCGAGGCAATGGGGAGCCGTCGTTTATATATTGGAGAGGGGCTCCTCCATAACGTGGTCCGCCGCCGTGTGGGCTGTGTCTTTGAATACGCGGCCGATAAGGAGGTCGTCGGGGCAGCATCCTTTGCGGTGCTGAAAGATTTTTTTCCTAAAATCTCGCCTACCTTGAAACCGCGTCAGCGGTGGATCGAGGCAATTGGGAGCCGTCGTTTATATATTGGAGAAGGGCTCCTCCATAACGTGGTCCGCCGTCGTGTGGGCCGTGTCTTTGAATACGCGGCCGATAAGGGGGTCGTCGGGGCAGCATCCTTTGCGGTGCTGAAATATTTTTTTCCTAAAATCTCGCCTCCCTTGAAACCGCGTCAGAGGTGGATCGAGGCAAAGGGGACCCGTCCTTTATATATTGGAGAAGGGCTCCTCCATAACGTGGTCCGCCGTCGTGTGGGCCGTGTCTTTGAATACGCGGCCGATAAGGAGGTCGTCGGGGCAGCATCCTTTGCGGTGCTGAAAGATTTTTTTCCTAAAATCTCGCCTCCCTTGAAACCGCGTCAGCAGTGGATCGAGGCAAAGGGGACCCGTCCTTTATATATTGGAGAAGGGCTCCTCCATAACGTGGTCCGCCGTCGTGTGGGCCGTGTCTTTGAATACGCGGCCGATAAGGAGGTCGTCGGGGCAGCATCCTTTGCGGTGCTGAAAGATTTTTTCCCTAAAATCTCGCCTCCCTTGAAACCGCGTTAGCGGTGGATCGAGGCAAAGGGTACCCGTCCTTTATATATTGGAGAAGGGCTCCTCCATAACGTGGTCCGCCGTCGTGTGGGCCGTGTCCTTGAATACGCGGCCGATAAGGAGGTCGTCGGGGCAGCATCCTTTGCGGTGCTGAAAGATTTTTTTCCTAAAATCTCGTCTCCCTTGAAACCGCGTCAGCGGTGGATCGAGGCAAAGGGGACCCGTCCTTTATATATTGGAGAAGGGCTCCTCCATTACGTGATCCGCCGTCGTGTGGGCCGTGTCTTTGAATACGCGGCCGATAAGGAGGTCGTCGGGGCAGCATCCTTTGCGGTGCTGAAAGATTTTTTCCCTAAAATCTCGCCTCCCTCGAAACCGCGTCAGCGGTGGATCGAGGCAAAGGGGACCCGTCCTTTATATATTGGAGAAGGGCTCCTCCATAACGTGGTCCGCCGTCGTCTGGGCCGTGTCTTTGAATACGCGGCCGATAAGGAGGTCGTCGGGGCAGCATCCTTTGCGGTGCTGAAAGATTTTTTTCCTAAACTCTCGCCTCCCTTGAAACCGCGTCAGCGGTGGATCGAGGTAAAGGGGACCCGTCCTTTATATATTGGAGAAGAGCTCCTCCATAACGTGGTCCGCGGTCGTGTGGGCCGTGTCTTTGAATACACGGCCGATAAGGAGGTCGTTGGGGCAGCATCCTTTGCGGTGCTGAAAGATTTTTTTCCTAAAATCTCGCCTCCCTTGAAACCGCGTCAGCGGTGGATCGAGGCAAAGGGGACCCGTCCTTTATATATTGGAGAAGGGCACCTCCATAACGTGGTCCGTCGTCGTGTGGGCCGTGTCTTTGAATACGCGGCCGATAAGGAGGTCGTCGGGGCAGCATCCTTTGCGGTGCTGAAAGATTTTTTTCCTAAAATCTCGCCTCCCTTGAAACCGCGTCAGCGGTGGATCGAGGCAAAGGGGACCCGTCCTTTATATATTGGAGAAGGGCTCCTCCATAACGTGGTCCGCCGTCGTGTGGGCCGTGTCTTTGAATACACGGCCGATAAGGAGGTCGTTGGGGCAGCATCCTTTGCGGTGCTGAAAGATTTTTTTCCTAAAATCTCGCCTCCCTTGAAACCGCGTCAGCGGTGGATCGAGGCAAAGGGGACCCGTCCTTTATATATTGGAGAAGGGCTCCTCCATAACGTGGTCCGCCGTCGTGTGGGCCGTGTCTTTGAATACGCGGCCGATAAGGAGGTCGTCGGGGCAGCATCCTTTGCGGTGCTGAAAGATTTTTTTCCTAAAATCTCGCCTCCCTTGAAACCGCGTCAGCGGTGGATCGAGGCAAAGGGGACCCGTCCTTTATATATTGGAGAAGGGCTCCTCCATAACGTGGTCCGCCGCCGTGTGGGCTGTGTCTTTGAATACACGGCCGATAAGGAGGTCGTCGGGGCAGCATCCTTTGCGGTGCCGAAAGATTTTTTTCATAAAATCTCGCCTCCCTTGAAACCGCGTCAGCGGTGGATCGAGGAAAAGGGGACCCGTCCTTTATATATTGGAGAAGGGCTCCTCCATAACGTGGTCCGCCATCGTGTGGGCCGTGTCTTTGAATACGCGGCCGATAAGGAGGTCGTAGGGGCAGCATCCTTTGCGGTGCTGAAAGATTTTTTTCCTAAAATCTCGCCTCCCTTGAAACCGCGTCAGCGGTGGATCGAGGCAAAGGGGACCCGTCCTTTATATATTGGAGAAGGGCTCCTCCATAACGTGGTCCGCCGTCGTGTGGGCCGTGTCTTTGAATACGCGGCCGATAAGGAGGTCGTCGGGGCAGCATCCTTTGCCGTGCTGAAAGATTTTTTTCCTAAAATCTCGCCTCCCTTGAAACCGCGTCAGCGGTGGATCGAGGCAAAGGGGACCCGTCCTTTATATATTGGAGAAGGGCTCCTCCATAACGTGGTCCGCCGTCGTGTGGGCCGTGTCTTTGAATACGCGGCTGATAAGGAGGTCGTCGGGGCAGCATCCTTTGCGGCGCTGAAAGATTTTTTTCCTAAAATTTCGCCTCCCTTGAAACCGCGCCAGCGGTGGATCGAGGCAAAGGGGACCCGTCCTTTATATATTGGAGAAGGGCTCCTCCATAACGTGGTCCACCGTCGTGTGGGCTGTGTCTTTGAATACGCGGCCGATAAGGAGGTCGTCGGGGCAGCATCCTTTGCGGTGCTGAAAGATTTTTTTCCTAAAATCTCGCCTCCCTTGAAACCGCGTCAGCGGTGGATCGAGGCAAAGGGGACCCGTCCTTTATATATTGGAGAAGGGCTCCTCCATAACGTGGTCCGCCGTCGTGTGGGCCGTGTCTTTGAATACGCGGGCGATAAGGAGGTCGTCGGGGCAGCATCCTTTGCGGTGCTGAAAGATTTTTTTCCTAAAATCTCGCCTCCCTTGAAACCGCGCCAGCGGTGGATCGAGGCAAAGGGGACCCGTCCTTTATATATTGGAGAAGGGCTCCTCCATAACGTGGTCCGCCGTCGTGTGGGCTGTGTCTTTGAATACGCGGCCGATAAGGAGGTCGTCGGGGCAGCATCCTTTGCGGTGCTGAAAGATTTTTTTCCTAAAATCTCGCCTCCCTTGAAACCGCGTCAGCGGTGGATCGAGGCAAAGGGGACCCGTCCTTTATATATTGGAGAAGGGCTCTTCCATAACGTGGTCCGCCGTCGTGTGGGCCGTGTCTTTGAATACGCGGCCGATAAGGAGGTCGTCGGGGCAGTATCCTTTGCGGTGCTGAAAGATTTTTTTCCTAAAATCTCGCCTCCCTTGAAACCGCGTCAGCGGTGGATCGAGGCAAAGGGGACCCGTCCTTTGTATATTGGAGAAGGGCTCCTCCATAACGTGGTCCGCCGTCGTGTGGGCCATGTCTTTGAATACGCGGCCGATAAGGAGGTCGTCGGGGCAGCATCCTTTGCGGTGCTGAAATATTTTTTCCCTAAAATCTCGCCTCCCTTGAAACCGCGTCAGCGGTGGATCGAGGCAAAGGGGACCCGTCCTTTATATATTGGAGAAGGGCTCCTCCATAACGTGGTCCGCCGTCGTGTGGGCCATGTCTTTGAATACGCGGCCGATAAGGAGGTCGTCGGGGCAGCATCCTTTGCGGTGCTGAAAGATTTTTTCCCTAAAATCTCGCCTCCCTTGAAACCGCGTCAGCGGTGGATCGAGGCAAAGGGGACCCGTCCTTTATATATTGGAGAAGGGCTCCTCCATAACGTGGTCCGCCGTCGTGTGGGCCGTGTCTTTGAATACGCGGCCGATAAGGAGGTCGTCGGGGCAGCATCCTTTGCGGTGCTGAAAGATTTTTTCCCTAAAATCTCGCCTCCCTTGAAACCGCGTCAGCGGTGGATCGAGGCAAAGGGGACCCGTCCTTTATATATTGGAGAAGGGCTCCTCCATAACGTGGTCCGCCGTCGTGTGGGCCGTGTCTTTGAATACGCGGCCGATAAGGAGGTCGTCGGGGCAGCATCCTTTGCGGTGCTGAAAGATTTTTTTCCTAAAATCTCGCCTCCCTTGAAACCGCGTCAGCGGTGGATCGAGGCAAAGGGGACCCGTCCTTTATATATTGGAGAAGGGCTCCTCCATAACGTGGTCCGCCGTCGTGTGGGCCGTGTCTTTGAATACGCGGCCGATAAGGAGGTCGTCGGGGCAGCATCCTTTGCGGTGCTGAAAGATTTTTTTCCTAAAATCTCGCCTCCCTTGAAACCGCGTCAGCGGTGGATCGAGGCAAAGGGGACCCGTCCTTTATATATTGGAGAAGGGCTCTTCCATAACGTGGTCCGCCGTCGTGTGGGCCGTGTCTTTGAATACGCGGCCGATAAGGAGGTCGTCGGGGCAGCATCCTTTGCGGTGCTGAAAGATTTTTTTCCTAAAATCTCGCCTCCCTTGAAACCGCGTCAGCGGTGGATCGAGGCAAAGGGGACCCGTCCTTTATATATTGGAGAAGGGCTCCTCCATAACGTGGTCCGCCGTCGTGTGGGCCGTGCCTTTGAATACGCGGCCGATAAGGAGGTCGTCGGGGCAGCATCCTTTGCGGTGCTGAAAGATTTTTTCCCTAAAATCTCGCCTCCCTTGAAACCGCGTCAGCGGTGGATCGAGGCAAAGGGGACCCGTCCTTTATATATTGGAGAAGGGCTCCTCCATAACGTGGTCCGCCGTCGTGTGGGCCGTGTCTTTGAATACGCGGCCGATAAGGAGGTCGTCGGGGCAGCATCCTTTGTGGTGCTGAAAGATTTTTTTCCTAAAATCTCGCCTCCCTTGAAACCGCGTCAGCGGTGGATCGAGGCAAAGGGGACCCGTCCTTTATATATTGGAGAAGGGCTCCTCCATAACGTGGTCCGCCGTCGTGTGGGCCGTGCCTTTGAATACGCGGCCGATAAGGAGGTCGTCGGGGCAGCATCCTTTGCGGTGCTGAAAGATTTTTTCCCTAAAATCTCGCCTCCCTTGAAACCGCGTCAGCGGTGGATCGAGGCAAAGGGGACCCGTCCTTTATATATTGGAGAAGGGCTCCTCCATAACGTGGTCCGCCGTCGTGTGGGCCGTGTCTTTGAATATGCGGCCGATAAGGAGGTCGTCGGGGCAGCATCCTTTGCGGTGCTGAAAGATTTTTTCCCTAAAATCTCGCCTTCCTTGAAACCGCGTCAGCGGTGGATCGAGGCAAAGGGGACCCGTCCTTTATATATTGGAGAAGGGCTCCTCCATAACGTGGTCCGCCGTCGTGTGGGCCGTGTCTTTGAATACGCGGCCGATAAGGAGGTCGTCGGGGCAGCATCCTTTGCGGTGCTGAAAGATTTTTTTCCTAAAATCTCGCCTCCCTTGAAACCGCGTCAGCGGTGGATCGAGGCAAAGGGGACCCGTCCTTTATATATTGGAGAAGGGCTCCTCCATAACGTGGTCCGCCGTCGTGTGGGCCGTGTCTTTGAATACGCGGCCGATAAGGAGGTCGTCGGGGCAGCATCCTTTGCGGTGCTGAAAGATTTTTTCCCTAAAATCTCGCCTCCCTTGAAACCGCGTCAGCGGTGGATCGAGGCAAAGGGGACCCGTCCTTTATATATTGGAGAAGGGCTCCTCCATAACGTGGTCCGCCGTCGTGTGGGCCGTGTCTTTGAATACGCGGCCAATAAGGAGGTCGTCGGGGCAGCATCCTTTGCGGTGCTGAAAGATTTTTTTCCTAAAATCTCGCCTCCCTTGAAACCGCGTCAGCGGTGGATCGAGGCAAAGGGGACCCGTCCTTTATATATTCGAGAAGGGCTCCTCCATAACGTGGTCCGCCTTCGTGTGGGCCATGTCTTTGAATACGCGGCCGATAAGGAGGTCGTCGGGGCAGCATCCTTTGCGGTGCTGAAAGATTTTTTTCCTAAAATCTCGCCTCCCTTGAAACCGCGTCAGCGGTGGATCGAGGCAAAGGGGACCCGTCCTTTATATATTGGAGAAGGGCTCCTCCATAACGTGGTCCGCTGTCGTGTGGGCCGTGTCTTTGAATACGCGGCCGATAAGGAGGTCGTCGGGGCAGTATCGCGTGCGGTGCTGTTCCCGGGTAGATTTTTCCTAAGAAATTCTTCTTGGACCTTTCCGAGTATGCTGATAGGCGCGTGATTATGCCGCATCGCTTTTACTGGTAATTTATGTTATTGGTGTGTTATCTTCCCAACAGTTTGATTAACATCTTTGGGGCAAAGCATGCCTTTCTTGCTGGAACGAATGTGTCATAGAATAGCACCACCGGGCAGCAGTTAACTCGTCATCGCGTTCCGCTAGGGAAAGAGCAGTGACAAACATTTCGCAACCGCTACAGCGCATCCGCTGCACCAGAAAAGTTGGATGACTGACACTGATGATATGCAACAGTCGCCAGACCCCAATTCCGCGTTTGCGGTGATCGCCGCGTTAGGCCGCGGACCCACATGCGGAGAATCTGCGCGGAAACGCGGTGCGGTAAAGTCTTGTGTGCGGGAAATGCCACCTCCGCTTCCCGCTTTTTGGCGATCGAGCAGTGCACGATTTTTAGTGGCATCCGCACATGCTTCGCCAATCAGGAAGTAAACGGAAGTTGCGTGCGTTCTTGCGGTGTCGTTGACTGGAAGGTATGTCGTAGTGATGCTCACGTTTTTCAGCAGGCGAATTTATGACGACGGAAATAAAATATCATTGCTGCCTACATTATAGAGCGTTGCGTTAAAATGACTTTTTGGGTCGACACTAGAATAAAATTTGGGAGTGCAGGTAAGTAAAGTGTAAGATATTGTCACGAAGCGAAATATGTCGGCGAGTCGTCGAATAAACAGCGAACGGTTTATTAGACTACTTGGTAGCAAAACACAAGAGTGATAGCTCTCTGAACACAACTGAGTCCAAAGAATGAATGCTCCAGCTTGGAGCGCACAAGCATTTAAGCGTCGCGCCGAAAAGTCTAGAAACAGCACGTGCGTTTGCCAGAGAGCAGGCGATGTGTCTGGAAGCTTATTGCTTCTTATTCAGCATGCGCCGGGATGAGATGTACCGTTTCGTGCCTGCCCTGGAAGTTTCGCGATGATGATTCGTGGCAATATTGACTTTGAGTGCCACAAAGTTGAAAGCTAAACATTGTTCACAAGAAAAGAATGCGCTATCGCCACAGCGAATTAACCCAAAGCCTGCGTTTCTTGCGTCTGCGATGCTGATTTCACAAAAGCTCAGATGTGAGAACGGAAACGTTCACTACAGTCTGTAGCTCGACTTCGCTGTTGTCCGCCATCTTGTCAAGCTTTTGCTGTGGGGAGTCCATACGCGCCCGCTTGCGGCAGGCGGTTGCGCGCATCTCTACCGCATGTGGGTATGCGGCCTTACAGTCAGAGGCGGTAACTGCGGGAGCCTCGGTAGCTCTCCTGCTTGACGACAATACAACGGTAGGACGGGTGAAGAGTACTGTTTTTCGTTTTAGAGCGAGAGCAGTAGTATTTTTTAAACGTGATGTGGGCAAGCTTTCGTTATGAATACGAAGATGTATACTGTTGTTAGGCCTAGTGGACTTATTTCTTTTATAAATTTACACTCTTCGTTGCTTGTAACTGCAACTTTTTTTGTTGAATAACTGGGTGCGAAGCCCCGTTTCCAGGTTGAGACACCGGCTAAGCGAAAATGTGCGACAACCAAGATGATCACATCCCGGTGTTCAAAGTGCGAGCACCGCAGAGTTACTTTGGAAAAGATATGTTGGATACTTGTAAACGTGTCGCGCCTGGTAAAGTTCGTGGTGCGCAGAATCAAGGGTATGGTTATCATGAGGTGGTAATCCATGATTTGGAAGGAGTGAGGTTGCTTAAGAGGGAGGGATCGGTTGTGATTTGGGGAGGGGGAGGTTGGATGCGTTTTATTTGGGAGCAAAGGTGAGGAGGGTCACGATCTAAAGGTACCCGATTGATTATCCTCACACAGAGTTAGAGAAGGAACTGGGGAACTACAGAGTTGTAATTAAGACGTAGAGAGAGAAGTACAGTGGTGACCGCGAGGACTGCGGGACGGGTACGCGATTTGTTCTCATGGAACTTACAGGGGAACTACCCAACTTTGTGACGATGAGAGGGACACGCGTTGAATGTCTGTACCACGTGCTTACACGAAGGTGTGCCAAGTGTGATGCAACAGACCATTCAGCTCGCGACTGTGAGGCACTTAGATGCCGATGGTGTGGCTCCTTCTATGAAGGAGAATGTCGGAATTGTAAGGCAGACAAGGAGAGGAAACGGAACGTCCCAGCCGACGTTAGAGTTTCGGTGTGGGGAGGAGTTCCTGATCCTGTTCGCACTTCGTGGATTTCCGACGAAAATTTTCCTTGTTTGGGAAACACAGACAAGGACCTGGAGGGGAACAATGGAGTCGCTGAGAATGTGGAAAATTTTGTAGATGCGAATCGCGGTGGTGAAAATTCTGTAGAAATGCAGGAGAATATTGCGGGAAAAGGAGATAAAGAAACTAAGCGGGCACCTCAGGAGGAAAGTGCTGTCTTTAATCAGGTTCAGGATCAGAACAAGCAGGACGCTGAGGATGACGAAAGCTAGGTTAGAGGAGGAGTCGGAGGATGTGGAACGGTGTAGTAGGGTGGACATAAAGAATGTTGTGCTGCTCGAAAATCGCTCTAATGATGACCCAGGGAATATGTCGAATTCATCAACGACAGCAACGCTGTGTGCGTCTCCTGGGTCAAAGAACGAGTCGTCGGATAGTGGAGAGAGCGTAGCTGCTCTGGTATCTGAAAGTGAAAGGCGTGTGAGTAACAGTAGTGATAGGAATGATAGAGGAATGACTCTGAAAAGGAGGAGGATATTGAGAAGGAAGAAGAGGGAGAGTAAATGCGTCTAAGGTGCTTGTCTATATAAGATTGCTGTCCTCCGCTGTGCTACGTTTTTCATGAAACCTCCCCGGAATTCGTCAATGAGTTTCAAATTATTAACGTTTAATGTAAGAGGATTTAGAGTCAAACAAAACGAAGTCATAGACCTAGCCAAGTTTTTAGGCGGGGACCGTATATTCACTAGCACAAACAGCTGACGGCAAAAGAATACGAATTTTTTAACACAGTGTCCTATTGGAGCTACGGATCGCAAAACTGAAGAGGGGTCGGCATTATCTTCTTAAGATCAATAGAGGTAAAACTTATGAAGTTTGAGCAAGACCTGCACGGGATAATAGTAACCGTAGACATAGATAATGATGGCACGTTGCTTAGACTTATAAATATATGTGCCAAATATAGCCAGTGAGTCGGGGAAGTTTTATGGAGATGAGCACCCTTACTATTTCATTGAAACTTACGGTTTCATAGTGCGAGTTGACTTCAACTGTGTAATTGGTGCGAAAGATACATCATCGGGTGTACATAAACAGTTTCTGGAGCTGCAGAGTGCGGCGGGCAATTAATGCTATAAACTTGGCAGACAGGAGTAGGAAATGGGTTTACACGACTAAATAAATTGGGGGAAAGTAGACTAGACAGAGTTTATGTGTGAGGTTACTTGCTGTGTAGTGTAGAAAATATTCCTCAAAATGTGGAATTGGGCCTGTTGGTGGTTTGCCTGCATTAAAAGCGCTATGATTAAAAGCGCCTGATTAAAAGCGCTAAAAACAGACGAGGACGACACACACGGAGGGCGCACTAACAACAGAATACAAAATATTCTGACGATTAAGGCCATTGACATCTCTGATCGCAAGGGAGTTTTAGTTGAGTTAACAAAAGTGGGTCCTCCAGGCTCCCGACACCCCTGGCGCATGAACACCAAATTACTGCGGTGTCTAGAAGTTCGTGCGGACATACAGACCTTAATTGAGAGAGCGGTCCAAGAGAGTGACGGTGCATATATGATTGGTGGGTGAAACTCAAAGATGACATGTGGAACTGTCTGAGAGCAAGGGGCCAGAAACAGGCCCATGAGAAGCGTGCTTTGACATCCAACTTCATCAAACCAGCACTGGCTTTCTTCCCGGTGTGACATTTTCTTCTGTCAACGATCACCTGGCACTCCTGAGGGAGGAGCAGTGGGAGGCAGTAAGGTACTTGGCGGCGAAAAATAAAGTTGAGAAGGAAGCTGAGAAGGCAGGGGGCGGAATTCTTGGCATTAAATGCACTTCTTCAGGTGTTCTCTATCGGTGATACACGCATGTTTTCAAACAGAAACGATGAGAAGGAAGGGGCGGAATTCTTGGCATTAAATGCACTTCTTCAGGTGTTCTCTATCGGTGATACACGCATGTTTTCAAACAGAAACGATGAGAAGGAAGGGGCGGAATTCTTGGCATTAAATGCACTTCTTCAGGTGTTCTCTATCGGTGATACACGCATGTTTTCAAACAGAAACGATGAGAAGGAAGGGGCGGAATTCTTGTCATTAAATGCACTTCTTCAGGTGTTCTCTATCGGGATACACGCATGTTTTCAAACAGAAACAATGAGGAGGAAGGGGGCGGAATTCTTGTCATTAAATGCACTTCTTCAGGTGTTCTCTATCGGGGATACACGCATGTTTTCAAACAGAAACGATGAGAAGGAAGGGGCGGAATTCTTGTCATTAAATGCACTTCTTCAGGTGTTCTCTATTGGGGATACACGCATGTTTTCAAACGGAAACGATGAGAAGGCAGGGGGCGGAATTCTTGGCATTAAATGCACTTCTTCAGGTGTTCTCTATCGGGGATACACGCATGTTTTCAAACAGAAAGGATGAGAAGGAAGGGGCGGAATTCTTGGCATTAAATGCACTTCTTCAGGTGTTCTCTATCGGTGATACACGCATGTTTTCAAACAGAAACGATGAGAAGGAAGGGCGCTGAATTCGTGTCATTAAATGAACTTCTTCAGTTATTCTCTATCGGGGATACACGCATGTTTTCAAACAGAAACGATGAGAAGGAAGGGGGCGGAATTCTTGTCATTAAATGCACTTCTTCAGGTGTTCTCTATCGGGATACACGCGTGTTTTCAAACAGAAACGATGAGAAGGGAGGGCACTGAATTCTTGCCATTAAATGCACTTCTTCAGGTGTCCTCTATCGGGGATACACGCATGTTTTCAAACAGAAACGATGAGAAGAAGGGGACTGAATTCTTGTCATTAAATGCACTTCTTCAGTTGTTCCCTATCTGGGATACACGCATGTTTTCAAACAGAAACGATGAGAAGGAAGGGGCGGAATTCTTGGCATTAAATGCACTTCTTCAGGTGTTCTCTATCGGTGATACACGCATGTTTTCAAACAGAAACGATGAGAAGGAAGGGCACTGAATTCTTGTCATTAAATGAACTTCTTCAGTTATTCTCTATCGGGGATACACGCATGTTTTCAAACAGAAACGATGAGAAGGAAGGGGGCGGAATTCTTGTCATTAAATGCACTTCTTCAGGTGTTCTCTATCGGGATACACGCGTGTTTTCAAACAGAAACGATGAGAAGGAAGGGCACTGAATTCTTGTCATTAAATGCACTTCTTCAGGTGTTCTCTATCGGGGATACACGCATGTTTTCAAACAGAAACGATGAGGAGGAAGGGGGCGGAATTCTTGTCATTAAATGCACTTCTTCAGGTGTTCTCTATCGGGGATACACGCATGTTTTCAAACAGAAACGATGAGAAGGAAGGGCACTGAATTCTTGTCATTAAATGCACTTCTTCGGTTGTTCCCTATCTGGGATACACGCATGTTTTCAAACAGAAACGATGAGGAGGAAGGGGGCGGAATTCTTGTCATTAAATGCACTTCTTCAGGTGTTCTCTATCGGGGATACACGCATGTTTTCAAACAGAAACGATGAGAAGGAAGGGCACTGAATTCTTGTCATTAAATGCACTTCTTCAGGTGTTCTCTATCGGGGATACACGCATGTTTTAAAAGAGAAACGATGAGGAGGAAGGGGGCGGAATTCTTGTCATTAAATGCACTTCTCCAGGTGTTCTCCATCGGGACACACGCATGTTTTCAAACAGAAACGATGACAAGGAAGGGGACTGAATTCTTGTCATTAAATGCACTTCTTCAGGTGTTCTCTATCGGGGATACAAGCATGTTTTCAAACAGAAACGATGAGAAGGAAGGGGCGGAATTCTTGGCATTAAATGCACTTCTTCAGGTGTTCTCTATCGGTGATACACGCATGTTTTCAAACAGAAACGATGAGAAGGAAGGGCACTGAATTCTTGTCATTAAATGAACTTCTTCAGTTATTCTCTATCGGGGATACACGCATGTTTTCAAACAGAAACGATGAGAAGGAAGGGGGCGGAATTCTTGTCATTAAATGCACTTCTTCAGGTGTTCTCTATCGGGATACACGCGTGTTTTCAAACAGAAACGATGAGAAGGAAGGGCACTGAATTCTTGCCATTAAATGCACTTCTTCAGGTGTTCTCTATCGGGGATACACGCATGTTTTCAAACAGAAACGATGAGAAGAAGGGGACTGAATTCTTGTCATTAAATGCACTTCTTCAGTTGTTCCCTATCTGGGATACACGCGTGTTTTCAAACAGAAACGATGAGGAGGAAAGGGGCGGAATTCTTGTCATTAAATGCACTTCGTCAGTTATTCTCTATCGGGGATACACGCATGTTTTCAAACAGAAACGATGAGAAGGAAGGGCACTGAATTCTTGTCATTAAATGCACTTCTTCAGGTGTTCTCTATCGGGGATACACGCATGTTTTCAAACAGAAACGATGAGAAGAAGGGGACTGAATTCTTGTCATTAAATGCACTTCTTCAGTTGTTCCCTATCTGGAATACACGCATGTTTTCAAACAGAAACGATGAGGAGGAAAGGGGCGGAATTCTTGTCATTAAATGCACTTCTTCAGGTGTTCTCTATCGGGATACACGCGTGTTTT
Source organism: Ornithodoros turicata (assembly GCF_037126465.1). Classification (NCBI taxonomy): domain Eukaryota; kingdom Metazoa; phylum Arthropoda; class Arachnida; order Ixodida; family Argasidae; genus Ornithodoros; species Ornithodoros turicata. The sequence goes on along the minus strand of NC_088209.1, from coordinate 1,918,591 downwards.
CAAACAGAAACGATGAGAAGGAAGGGCACTGAATTCTTGCCATTAAATGCACTTCTTCAGGTGTTCTCTATCGGGGATACAAGCATGTTTTCAAACAGAAACGATGAGAAGGAAGGGCACTGAATTCTTGTCATTAAATGAACTTCTTCAGTTATTCTCTATCGGGGATACACGCATGTTTTCAAACAGAAACGATGAGAAGGAAGGGGGCGGAATTCTTGTCATTAAATGCACTTCTTCAGGTGTTCTCTATCGGGATACACGCGTGTTTTCAAACAGAAACGATGAGAAGGAAGGGCACTGAATTCTTGCCATTAAATGCACTTCTTCAGGTGTTCTCTATCGGGGATACACGCATGTTTTCAAACAGAAACGATGAGAAGAAGCGGAATGAATTCTTGTCATTAAATTCACTTCTTCAGTTGTTCCCTATCTGGGATACACGCATGTTTTCAAACAGAAACGATGAGAAGGAAGGGCACTGTATTCTTGTCATTAAATGCACTTCTTCAGGTGTTCTCTATCGGGGATACAAGCATGTTTTCAAACAGAAACGATGAGAAGGAAGGGCACTGAATTCTTGCCATTAAATGCACTTCCTCAGGTGTTCTCTATCGGGGATACACGCATGTTTTCAAACAGAAACGATGAGAAGAAGGGGACTCAATTCTTGTCATTAAATGCACTTCTTCAGTTGTTCCCTATCTGGAATACACGCATGTTTTCAAACAGAAACGATGAGGAGGAAAGGGGCGGAATTCTTGTCATTAAATGCACTTCTTCAGGTGTTCTCTATCGGGGATACACGCATGTTTTCAAACAGAAACGATGAGAAGGAAGGGCACTGAATTCTTGTCATTAAATGCACTTCTTCAGGTGTTCTCTATCGGGGATACACGCATGTTTTAAAAGAGAAACGATGAGGAGGAAGGGGGCGGAATTCTTGTCATTAAATGCACTTCTCCAGGTGTTCTCCATCGGGACACACGCATGTTTTCAAACAGAAACGATGACAAGGAAGGGCACTGAATTCTTGTCATTAAATGCACTTCTTCAGGTGTTCTCTATCGGGGATACAAGCATGTTTTCAAACAGAAACGATGAGAAGGAAGGGGCGGAATTCTTGGCATTAAATGCACTTCTTCAGGTGTTCTCTATCGGTGATACACGCATGTTTTCAAACAGAAACGATGAGAAGGAAGGGCACTGAATTCTTGTCATTAAATGAACTTCTTCAGTTATTCTCTATCGGGGATACACGCATGTTTTCAAACAGAAACGATGAGAAGGAAGGGGGCGGAATTCTTGTCATTAAATGCACTTCTTCAGGTGTTCTCTATCGGGATACACGCGTGTTTTCAAACAGAAACGATGAGAAGGAAGGGCACTGAATTCTTGCCATTAAATGCACTTCTTCAGGTGTTCTCTATCGGGGATACACGCATGTTTTCAAACAGAAACGATGAGAAGAAGGGGACTGAATTCTTGTCATTAAATGCACTTCTTCAGTTGTTCCCTATCTGGGATACACGCGTGTTTTCAAACAGAAACGATGAGGAGGAAAGGGGCGGAATTCTTGTCATTAAATGCACTTCGTCAGTTATTCTCTATCGGGGATACACGCATGTTTTCAAACAGAAACGATGAGAAGGAAGGGCACTGAATTCTTGTCATTAAATGCACTTCTTCAGGTGTTCTCTATCGGGGATACACGCATGTTTTCAAACAGAAACGATGAGAAGAAGGGGACTGAATTCTTGTCATTAAATGCACTTCTTCAGTTGTTCCCTATCTGGAATACACGCATGTTTTCAAACAGAAACGATGAGGAGGAAAGGGGCGGAATTCTTGTCATTAAATGCACTTCTTCAGGTGTTCTCTATCGGGATACACGCGTGTTTTCAAACAGAAACGATGAGAAGGAAGGGCACTGAATTCTTGCCATTAAATGCACTTCTTCAGGTGTTCTCTATCGGGGATACAAGCATGTTTTCAAACAGAAACGATGAGAAGGAAGGGGCGGAATTCTTGGCATTAAATGCACTTCTTCAGGTGTTCTCTATCGGTGATACACGCATGTTTTCAAACAGAAACGATGAGAAGGAAGGGCACTGAATTCTTGTCATTAAATGAACTTCTTCAGTTATTCTCTATCGGGGATACACGCATGTTTTCAAACAGAAACGATGAGAAGGAAGGGGGCGGAATTCTTGTCATTAAATGCACTTCTTCAGGTGTTCTCTATCGGGATACACGCGTGTTTTCAAACAGAAACGATGAGAAGGAAGGGCACTGAATTCTTGCCATTAAATGCACTTCTTCAGGTGTTCTCTATCGGGGATACACGCATGTTTTCAAACAGAAACGATGAGAAGAAGCGGAATGAATTCTTGTCATTAAATTCACTTCTTCAGTTGTTCCCTATCTGGGATACACGCATGTTTTCAAACAGAAACGATGAGAAGGAAGGGCACTGTATTCTTGTCATTAAATGCACTTCTTCAGGTGTTCTCTATCGGGGATACAAGCATGTTTTCAAACAGAAACGATGAGAAGGAAGGGCACTGAATTCTTGCCATTAAATGCACTTCCTCAGGTGTTCTCTATCGGGGATACACGCATGTTTTCAAACAGAAACGATGAGAAGAAGGGGACTGAATTCTTGTCATTAAATGCACTTCTTCAGTTGTTCCCTATCTGGAATACACGCATGTTTTCAAACAGAAACGATGAGGAGGAAAGGGGCGGAATTCTTGTCATTAAATGCACTTCTTCAGTTATTCTCTATCGGGGATACACGCATGTTTTCAAACAGAAACGATGAGAAGGAAGGGCACTGAATTCTTGTCATTAAATGCACTTCTTTAGGTGTTCTCTATCGGGGATACACGCATGTTTTCAAACAGAAACGATGAGAAGGAAGGGGCGGAATTCTTGGCATTAAATGCACTTCTTCAGGTGTTCTCTATCGGTGATACACGCATGTTTTCAAACAGAAACGATGAGAAGGAAGGGCATTGAATTCTTGTCATTAAATGAACTTCTTCAGTTATTCTCTATCGGGGATACACGCATGTTTTCAAACAGAAACGATGAGAAGGAAGGGGGCGGAATTCTTGTAATTAAATGCACTTCTTCACGTGTTCTCTATCGGGATACATGCGTGTTTTCAAACAGAAACGATGAGAAGGAAGGGCACTGAATTCTTGCCATTAAATGCACTTCTTCAGGTGTTCTCTATCGGGGATACACGCATGTTTTCAAACAGAAACGATGAGAAGAAGGGGACTGAATTCTTGTCATTAAATGCACTTCTTCAGTTGTTCCCTATCTGGGATACACGCATGTTTTCAAACAGAAACGATGAGGAGGAAAGGGGCGGAATTCTTGTCATTAAATGCACTTCGTCAGTTATTCTCTATCGGGGATACACGCATGTTTTCAAACAGAAACGATGAGAAGGAAGGGCACTGAATTCTTGTCATTAAATGCACTTCTTCAGGTGTTCTCTATCGGGGATACACGCATGTTTTCAAGCAGAAACGATGAGGAGGAAGGGGGCGGAATTCTTCTCATTAAATGCACTTCTTCAGGTGTTCTCTATCGGGATACACGCATGTTTTCAAACAGAAACGATGAGAAGGAAAGGCACTGAATTCTTGTCATTAAATACACTTCTTCAGGTGTTCTCTATCGGGGATACACGCATGTTTTCAAACAGAAACGATGAGAAGGAAGGGCACTGAATTCTTGCCATTAAATGCACTTCCTCAGGTGTTCTCTATCGGGGATACACGCATGTTTTCAAACAGAAACGATGAGAAGAAGGGGACTGAATTCTTGTCATTAAATGCACTTCTTCAGTTGTTCCCTATCTGGAATACACGCATGTTTTTAAACAGGAACGATGAGGAGGAAAGGGGCGGAATTCTTGTCATTAAATGCATTTCTTCAGTTATTCTCTATCGGGGATACACGCATGTTTTCAAACAGAAACGATGAGAAGGAAGGGCACTGAATTCTTCGCATTAAATGCACTTCTTCAGGTGTTCTCTATCGGGGATACACGCATGTTTTCAAACAGAAACGATGAGAAGAAGCGGAATGAATTCTTGTCATTAAATGCACTTCTTCAGTTGTTCCCTATCTGGGATACACGCATGTTTTCAAACAGAAACGATGAGAAGGAAGGGCACTGAATTCTTCTCATTAAATGCACTTCTTCAGGTGTTCTCTATCGGGGATACACGCATCTTTTCAAACAGAAACGATGAGAAGGAAGGGCACTGAATTCTTGTCATTAAATGCACTTCTTCAGGTGTTCTCTATCGGGGATACACGCATGTTTTCAAACAGAAACGATGAGGAGGAAGGGGCGGAATTCTTGTCATTAAATGCACTTCTTCAGGTGTTCTGTATCGGGATACACGCATGTTTTCAAACAGAAACGATGAGAAGGAAGGGCACTCAATTCTTGTCATTAAATGCACTTCTTCAGGTGTTCTCTATCGGGGATACACGCATGTTTTCAAACAGAAACGATGAGAAGGAAGGGGCGGAATTCTTGTCATTAAATGCACTTCTTCAGGTGTTCTCTATCGGGGATACACGCATGTTTTCAAACAGAAACGATGAGAAAGAAGGGGGCGGAATTCTTGTCATTAAATGAACTTCTTCAGTTATTCTCTATCGGGGATACACGCATGTTTTCAAACAGAAACGATGAGAAGGAAGGGGCGGAATTCTTGTCATTAAATGCACTTCTTCAGGTGTTCTCTATCGGGGATACACGCATGTTTTCAAACAGAAACGATGAGAAGGAAGGGGCGGAATTCTTGTCATTAAATGCACTTCTTCAGGTGTTCTCTATCGGGATACACGCATGTTTTCAAACAGAAACGATGAGGAGGAAGGGGGCGGAATTCTTGTCATTAAATGCACTTCTTCAGGTGTTCTCTATCGGGGATACACGCATGTTTTCAAACAGAAACGATGAGAAAGAAGGGGGCGGAATTCTTGTCATTAAATGAACTTCTTCAGTTATTCTCTATCGGGGATACACGCATGTTTTCAAACAGAAACGATGAGAAGGAAGGGGCGGAATTCTTGTCATTAAATGCACTTCTTCAGGTGTTCTCTATCGGGATACACGCATGTTTTCAAACAGAAACGATGAGAAGGAAGGGGCGGAATTCTTGTCATTAAATGAACTTCTTCAGTTATTCTCTATCGGGGATACACGCATGTTTTCAAACAGAAACGATGAGAAGGAAGGGGCGGAATTCTTGTCATTAAATGCACTTCTTCAGGTGTTCTCTATCGGGATACACGCATGTTTTCAAACAGAAACGATGAGGAGGAAGGGGGCGGAATTCTTGTCATTAAATGCACTTCTTCAGGTGTTCTCTATCGGGGATACACGCATGTTTTCAAACAGAAACGATGAGAAGGAAGGGGCGGAATTCTTGTCATTAAATGCACTTCTTCAGGTGTTCTCTATCGGGGATACACGCATGTTTTCAAACGGAAACGATGAGAAGGCAGGGGGCGGAATTCTTGGCATTAAATGCACTTCTTCAGGTGTTCTCTATCGGTGATACACGCATGTTTTCAAACAGAAACGATGAGAAGGAAGGGGCGGAATTCTTGGCATTAAATGCACTTCTTCAGGTGTTCTCTATCGGTGATACACGCATGTTTTCAAACAGAAACGATGAGAAGGAAGGGGCGGAATTCTTGGCATTAAATGCACTTCTTCAGGTGTTCTCTATCGGTGATACACGCATGTTTTCAAACAGAAACGATGAGAAGGAAGGGGCGGAATTCTTGTCATTAAATGCACTTCTTCAGGTGTTCTCTATCGGGGATACACGCATGTTTTCAAACGGAAACGATGAGAAGGCAGGGGGCGGAATTCTTGGCATTAAATGCACTTCTTCAGGTGTTCTCTATCGGTGATACACGCATGTTTTCAAACAGAAACGATGAGAAGGAAGGGGCGGAATTCTTGTCATTAAATGCACTTCTTCAGGTGTTCTCTATCGGGATACACGCATGTTTTCAAACAGAAACAATGAGGAGGAAGGGGGCGGAATTCTTGTCATTAAATGCACTTCTTCAGGTGTTCTCTATCGGGGATACACGCATGTTTTCAAACAGAAACGATGAGAAGGAAGGGGCGGAATTCTTGTCATTAAATGCACTTCTTCAGGTGTTCTCTATCGGGGATACAGGCATGTTTTCAAACGGAAACGATGAGAAGGCAGGGGGCGGAATTCTTGGCATTAAATGCACTTCTTCAGGTGTTCTCTATCGGGGATACACGCATGTTTTCAAACAGAAACGATGAGAAGGAAGGGGCGGAATTCTTGGCATTAAATGCACTTCTTCAGGTGTTCTCTATCGGTGATACACGCATGTTTTCAAACAGAAACGATGAGAAGGAAGGGCACTGAATTCTTGCCATTAAATGCACTTCTTCAGGTGTTCTCTATCGGGGATACACGCATGTTTTCAAACAGAAACGATGAGAAGAAGGGGACTGAATTCTTGTCATTAAATGCACTTCTTCAGTTGTTCCCTATCTGGGATACACGCATGTTTTCAAACAGAAACGATGAGAAGGAAGGGGCGGAATTCTTGGCATTAAATGCACTTCTTCAGGTGTTCTCTATCGGTGATACACGCATGTTTTCAAACAGAAACGATGAGAAGGAAGGGCACTGAATTCTTGTCATTAAATGAACTTCTTCAGTTATTCTCTATCGGGGATACACGCATGTTTTGAAACAGAAACGATGAGAAGGAAGGGGGCGGAATTCTTGTCATTAAATGCACTTCTTCAGGTGTTCTCTATCGGGATACACGCGTGTTTTCAAACAGAAACGATGAGAAGGAAGGGCACTGAATTCTTGCCATTAAATGCACTTCTTCAGGTGTTCTCTATCGGTGATACACGCATGTTTTCAAACAGAAACGATGAGAAGAAGGGGACTGAATTCTTGTCATTAAATGCACTTCTTCAGTTGTTCCCTATCTGGGATACACGCATGTTTTCAAACAGAAACGATGAGAAGGAAGGGGCGGAATTCTTGGCATTAAATGCACTTCTTCAGGTGTTCTCTATCGGTGATACACGCATGTTTTCAAACAGAAACGATGAGAAGGAAGGGCACTGAATTCTTGTCATTAAATGAACTTCTTCAGTTATTCTCTATCGGGGATACACGCATGTTTTCAAAGAGAAACGATGAGAAGGAAGGGGGCGGAATTGTTGTCATTAAATGCACTTCTTCAGGTGTTCTCTATCGGGATACACGCGTGTTTTCAAACAGAAACGATGAGAAGGAAGGGCACTGAATTCTTGCCATTAAATGCACTTCCTCAGGTGTTCTCTATCGGGGATACACGCATGTTTTCAAACAGAAACGATGAGGAGGAAGGGGGCGGAATTCTTCTCATTAAATGCACTTCTTCAGGTGTTCTCTATCGGGATACACGCATGTTTTCAAACAGAAACGATGAGAAGGAAGGGCACTGAATTCTTGTCATTAAATACACTTCTTCAGGTGTTCTCTATCGGGGATACACGCATGTTTTCAAACAGAAACGATGAGAAGGAAGGGCACTGAATTCTTGCCATTAAATGCACTTCCTCAGGTGTTCTCTATCGGGGATACACGCATGTTTTCAAACAGAAACGATGAGAAGAAGGGGACTGAATTCTTGTCATTAAATGCACTTCTTCAGTTGTTCCCTATCTGGAATACACGCATGTTTTTAAACAGAAACGATGAGGAGGAAAGGGGCGGAATTCTTGTCATTAAATGCATTTCTTCAGTTATTCTCTATCGGGGATACACGCATGTTTTCAAACAGAAACGATGAGAAGGAAGGGCACTGAATTCTTCGCATTAAATGCACTTCTTCAGGTGTTCTCTATCGGGGATACACGCATGTTTTCAAACAGAAACGATGAGAAGAAGCGGAATGAATTCTTGTCATTAAATGCACTTCTTCAGTTGTTCCCTATCTGGGATACACGCATGTTTTCAAACAGAAACGATGAGAAGGAAGGGCACTGAATTCTTGTCATTAAATGCACTTCTTCAGGTGTTCTCTATCGGGGATACACGCATCTTTTCAAACAGAAACGATGAGAAGGAAGGGCACTGAATTCTTGTCATTAAATGCACTTCTTCAGGTGTTCTCTATCGGGGATACACGCATGTTTTCAAACAGAAACGATGAGGAGGAAGGGGCGGAATTCTTGTCATTAAATGCACTTCTTCAGGTGTTCTCTATCGGGGATACACGCATGTTTTCAAACAGAAACGATGAGAAAGAAGGGGGCGGAATTCTTGTCATTAAATGAACTTCTTCAGTTATTCTCTATCGGGGATACACGCATGTTTTCAAACAGAAACGATGAGAAGGAAGGGGCGGAATTCTTGTCATTAAATGAACTTCTTCAGGTGTTCTCTATCGGGGATACACGCATGTTTTCAAACAGAAACGATGAGAAGGAAGGGGCGGAATTCTTGTCATTAAATGCACTTCTTCAGGTGTTCTCTATCGGGATACACGCATGTTTTCAAACAGAAACGATGAGAAGGAAGGGGCGGAATTCTTGTCATTAAATGAACTTCTTCAGTTATTCTCTATCGGGGATACACGCATGTTTTCAAACAGAAACGATGAGAAGGAAGGGGCGGAATTCTTGTCATTAAATGCACTTCTTCAGGTGTTCTCTATCGGGATACACGCATGTTTTCAAACAGAAACGATGAGGAGGAAGGGGGCGGAATTCTTGTCATTAAATGCACTTCTTCAGGTGTTCTCTATCGGGGATACACGCATGTTTTCAAACAGAAACGATGAGAAGGAAGGGGCGGAATTCTTGTCATTAAATGCACTTCTTCAGGTGTTCTCTATCGGGGATACACGCATGTTTTCAAACGGAAACGATGAGAAGGCAGGGGGCGGAATTCTTGGCATTAAATGCACTTCTTCAGGTGTTCTCTATCGGTGATACACGCATGTTTTCAAACAGAAACGATGAGAAGGAAGGGGCGGAATTCTTGGCATTAAATGCACTTCTTCAGGTGTTCTCTATCGGTGATACACGCATGTTTTCAAACAGAAACGATGAGAAGGAAGGTGCGGAATTCTTAGCATTAAATGCATTTCTTCAGGTGTTCTCTATCGGTGATACACGCATGTTTTCAAACAGAAACGATGAGAAGGAAGGGGCGGAATTCTTGTCATTAAATGCACTTCTTCAGGTGTTCTCTATCGGGGATACACGCATGTTTTCAAACGGAAACGATGAGAAGGCAGGGGGCGGAATTCTTGGCATTAAATGCACTTCTTCAGGTGTTCTCTATCGGTGATACACGCATGTTTTCAAACAGAAACGATGAGAAGGAAGGGGCGGAATTCTTGTCATTAAATGCACTTCTTCAGGTGTTCTCTATCGGGATACACGCATGTTTTCAAACAGAAACAATGAGGAGGAAGGGGGCGGAATTCTTGTCATTAAATGCACTTCTTCAGGTGTTCTCTATCGGGGATACACGCATGTTTTCAAACAGAAACGATGAGAAGGAAGGGGCGGAATTCTTGTCATTAAATGCACTTCTTCAGGTGTTCTCTATCGGGGATACACGCATGTTTTCAAACGGAAACGATGAGAAGGCAGGGGGCGGAATTCTTGGCATTAAATGCACTTCTTCAGGTGTTCTCTATCGGGGATAACGCATGTTTTCAAACAGAAACGATGAGAAGGAAGGGGCGGAATTCTTGGCATTAAATGCACTTCTTCAGGTGTTCTCTATCGGTGATACACGCATGTTTTCAAACAGAAACGATGAGAAGGAAGGCACTGAATTCTTGTCATTAAATGAACTTCTTCAGTTATTCTCTATCGGGGATACACGCATGTTTTGAAACAGAAACGATGAGAAGGAAGGGGGCGGAATTCTTGTCATTAAATGCACTTCTTCAGGTGTTCTCTATCGGGATACACGCGTGTTTTCAAACAGAAACGATGAGAAGGAAGGGCACTGAATTCTTGCCATTAAATGCACTTCTTCAGGTGTTCTCTATCGGGGATACACGCATGTTTTCAAACAGAAACGATGAGAAGAAGGGGACTGAATTCTTGTCATTAAATGCACTTCTTCAGTTGTTCCCTATCTGGGATACACGCATGTTTTCAAACAGAAACGATGCGAAGGAAGGGGCGGAATTCTTGGCATTAAATGCACTTCTTCAGGTGTTCTCTATCGGTGATACACGCATGTTTTCAAACAGAAACGATGAGAAGGAAGGGCACTGAATTCTTGTCATTAAATGAACTTCTTCAGTTATTCTCTATCGGGGATACACGCATGTTTTCAAACAGAAACGATGAGAAGGAAGGGGCGGAATTCTTGTCATTAAATGCACTTCTTCAGGTGTTTTCTATCGGGATACACGCGTGTTTTCAAACAGAAACGATGAGAAGGAAGGACACTGAATTCTTGCCATTAAATGCACTTCTTCAGGTGTTCTCTATCGGGGATACACGCATGTTTTCAAACAGAAACGATGAGAAGAAGGGGACTGAATTCTTGTCATTAAATGCACTTCTTCAGTTGTTCCCTATCTGGGATACACGCATGTTTTCAAACAGAAACGATGAGGAGGAAAGGGGCGGAATTCTTGGCATTAAATGCACTTCTTCAGGTGTTCTCTATCGGTGATACACGCATGTTTTCAAACAGAAACGATGAGAAGGAAGGGGCGGAATTCTTGTCATTAAATGCACTTCTTCAGGTGTTCTCTATCGGGATACACGCATGTTTTCAAACAGAAACGATGAGAAGGAAGGGCACTGAATTCTTGTCATTAAATGCACTTCTTCAGGTGTTCTCTATCGGGGATACACGCATGTTTTCAAACAGAAACGATGAGAAGAAGCGGAATGAATTCTTGTCATTAAATGCACTTCTTCAGTTGTTCCCTATCTGGGATACACGCATGTTTTCAAACAGAAACGATGAGAAGGAAGGGCACTGAATTCTTGTCATTAAATGCACTTCTTCAGGTGTTCTCTATCGGGATACACGCATTTTTTAAAAGAGAAACGATGAGAAGGAAGGGCACTGAATTCTTGTCATTAAATGCACTTCTTCAGGTGTTCTCTATCGGGGATACACGCATCTTTTCAAACAGAAACGATGAGAAGGAAGGGCACTGAATTCTTGTCATTAAATGCACTTCTTCAGGTATTCTCTATCGGGGATACACGCATGTTTTCAAACAGAAACGATGAGGAGGAAGGGGCGGAATTCTTGTCATTAAATGCACTTCTTCAGGTGTTCTGTATCGGGATACACGCATGTTTTCAAACAGAAACGATGAGAAGGAAGGGCACTCAATTCTTGTCATTAAATGCACTTCTTCAGGTGTTCTCTATCGGGGATACACGCATGTTTTCAAACAGAAACGATGAGAAGGAAGGGGCGGAATTCTTGTCATTAAATGCACTTCTTCAGGTGCTCTCTATCGGGGATGCACGCATGTTTTCAAACAGAAACGATGAGAAGGAAGGGCACTGAATTCTTGTCATTAAATGCACTTCTTCAGGTGTTCTCTATCGGGGATACACGCATGTTTTCAAACAGAAACGATGAGAAGGAAGGGGCGGAATTCTTGTCATTAAATGCACTTCTTCAGGTGTTCTCTATCGGGGATACACGCATGTTTTCAAACGGAAACGATGAGAAGGCAGGGGGCGGAATTCTTGGCATTAAATGCACTTCTTCAGGTGTTCTCTATCGGGGATACACGGATGTTTTCAAACAGAAACGATGAGAAGGAAGGGGCGGAATTCTTGGCATTAAATGCACTTCTTCAGGTGTTCTCTATCGGTGATACACGCATGTTTTCAAACAGAAACGATGAGAAGGAAGGGCACTGAATTCTTGTCATTAAATGAACTTCTTCAGTTATTCTCTATCGGGGATACACGCATGTTTTGAAACAGAAACGATGAGAAGGAAGGGGGCGGAATTCTTGTCATTAAATGCACTTCTTCAGGTGTTCTCTATCGGGATACACGCGTGTTTTCAAACAGAAACGATGAGAAGGAAGGGCACTGAATTCTTGCCATTAAATGCACTTCTTCAGGTGTTCTCTATCGGGATACACGCATGTTTTCAAACAGAAACGATGAGAAGAAGGGGACTGAATTCTTGTCATTAAATGCACTTCTTCAGTTGTTCCCTATCTGGGATACACGCATGTTTTCAAACAGAAACGATGAGAAGGAAGGGGCGGAATTCTTGGCATTAAATGCACTTCTTCAGGTGTTCTCTATCGGGGATACACGCATGTTTTCAAACAGAAACGATGAGAAGAAGGGGACTGAATTCTTGTCATTAAATGCACTTCTTCAGTTGTTCCCTATCTGGGATACACGCATGTTTTCAAACAGAAACGATGAGGAGGAAAGGGGCGGAATTCTTGTCATTAAATGCACTTCGTCAGTTATTCTCTATCGGGGATACACGCATGTTTTCAAACAAAAACGATGAGAAGGAAGGGCACTGAATTCTTGTCATTAAATGCACTTCTTCAGGTGTTCTCTATCGGGGATACACGCATGTTTTCAAACAGAAACGATGAGAAGGAAGGGGCGGAATTCTTGGCATTAAATGCACTTCTTCAGGTGTTCTCTATCGGTGATACACGCATGTTTTCAAACAGAAACGATGAGAAGGAAGGGCACTGAATTCTTGTCATTAAATGAACTTCTTCAGTTATTCTCTATCGGGGATACACGCATGTTTTCAAAGAGAAACGATGAGAAGGAAGGGGGCCGAATTCTTGTCATTAAATGCACTTCTTCAGGTGTTCTCTATCGGGATACACGCATGTTTTCAAACAGAAACGATGAGAAGAAGGGGACTGAATTCTTGTCATTAAATGCACTTCTTCAGTTGTTCCCTATCTGGGATACACGCATGTTTTCAAACAGAAACGATGAGGAGGAAAGGGGCGGAATTCTTGTCATTAAATGCACTTCGTCAGTTATTCTCTATCGGGGATACACGCATGTTTTCAAACAGAAACGATGAGAAGGAAGGGCACTGAATTCTTGTCATTAAATGCACTTCTTCAGGTGTTCTCTATCGGGGATACACGCATGTTTTCAAACAGAAACGATGAGAAGAAGCGGAATGAATTTTTGTCATTAAATTCACTTCTTCAGTTGTTCCCTATCTGGGATACACGCATGTTTTCAAACAGAAACGATGAGAAGGAAGGGCACTGAATTCTTGTCATTAAATGCACTTCTTCAGGTGTTCTCTATCGGGGATACACGCATGTTTTCAAACAGAAACGATGAGAAGGAAGGGCACTGAATTCTTGCCATTAAATGCACTTCCTCAGGTGTTCTCTATCGGGGATACACGCATGTTTTCAAACAGAAACGATGAGAAGAAGGGGACTGAATTCTTGTCATTAAATGCACTTCTTCAGTTGTTCTCTATCTGGGATACACGCATGTTTTCAAACAGAAACGATGAGAAGGAAGGGGCGGAATTCTTGGCATTAAATGCACTTCTTCAGGTGTTCTCCATCGGTGATACACGCATGTTTTCAAACAGAAACGATGAGAAGGAAGGGCACTGAATTCTTGTCATTAAATGAACTTCTTCAGTTATTCTCTATCGGGGATACACGCATGTTTTCAAAGAGAAACGATGAGAAGGAAGGGGGCCGAATTCTTGTCATTAAATGCACTTCTTCAGGTGCTCTCTATCGGGATACACGCATGTTTTCAAACAGAAACGATGAGAAGGAAGGGCACTGAATTCTTCCATTAAATGCACTTCTTCAGGTGTTCTCTATCGGGGATACACGCATGTTTTCAAACAGAAACGATGAGAAGGAAGGGGACTGAATTCTTGTCATTAAATGCACTTCTTCAGTTGTTCCTATCTGGGATACACGCATGTTTTCAAACAGAAACGATGAGGAGGAAAGGGGCGGAATTCTTGTCATTAAATGCACTTCGTCAGTTATTCTCTATCGGGGATACACGCATGTTTTCAAACAGAAACGATGAGAAGGAAGGGCACTGAATTCTTGTCATTAAATGCACTTCTTCAGGTGTTCTCTATCGGGGATACACGCATGTTTTCAAACAGAAACGATGAGAAGAAGCGGAATGAATTCTTGTCATTAAATTCACTTCTTCAGTTGTTCCCTATCTGGGATACACGCATGTTTTCAAACAGAAACGATGAGAAGGAAGGGCACTGAATTCTTGTCATTAAATGCACTTCTTCAGGTGTTCTCTATCGGGGATACACGCATGTTTTCAAACAGAAACGATGAGAAGGAAGGGCACTGAATTCTTGCCATTAAATGCACTTCCTCAGGTGTTCTCTATCGGGGATACACGCATGTTTTCAAACAGAAACGATGAGAAGAAGGGGACTGAATTCTTGTCATTAAATGCACTTCTTCAGTTGTTCCCTATCTGGAATACACGCATGTTTTCAAACAGAAACGATGAGGAGGAAAGGGGCGGAATTCTTGTCATTAAATGCACTTCTTCAGTTATTCTCTATCGGGGATACACGCATGTTTTCAAACAGAAACGATGAGAAGGAAGGGCACTGAATTCTTGTCATTAAATGCACTTCTTTAGGTGTTCTCTATCGGGGATACACGCATGTTTTCAAACAGAAACGATGAGAAGAAGCGGAATGAATTCTTGTCATTAAATGCACTTCTTCAGTTGTTCCCTATCTGGGATACACGCATGTTTTCAAACAGAAACGATGAGAAGGAAGGGCACTGAATTCTTGTCATTAAATGCACTTCTTCAGGTGTTCTCTATCGGGGATACACGCATGTTTTAAAAGAGAAACGATGAGAAGGAAGGGCACTGAATTCTTGTCATTAAATGCACTTCTTCAGGTGTTCTCTATCGGGGATACACGCATCTTTTCAAACAGAAACGATGAGAAGGAAGGGCACTGAATTCTTGTCATTAAATGCACTTCTTCAGGTGTTCTCTATCGGGGATACACGCATGTTTTCAAACAGAAACGATGAGGAGGAAGGGGCGGAATTCTTGTCATTAAATGCACTTCTTCAGGTGTTCTGTATCGGGATACACGCATGTTTTCAAACAGAAACGATGAGAAGGAAGGGCACTCAATTCTTGTCATTAAATGCACTTCTTCAGGTATTCTCTATCGGGGATACACGCATGTTTTCAAACAGAAACGATGAGGAGGAAGGGGCGGAATTCTTGTCATTAAATGCACTTCTTCAGGTGTTCTGTATCGGGATACACGCATGTTTTCAAACAGAAACGATGAGAAGGAAGGGCACTCAATTCTTGTCATTAAATGCACTTCTTCAGGTGTTCTCTATCGGGGATACACGCATGTTTTCAAACAGAAACGATGAGAAGGAAGGGGCGGAATTCTTGTCATTAAATGCACTTCTTCAGGTGCTCTCTATCGGGGATGCACGCATGTTTTCAAACAGAAACGATGAGAAGGAAGGGCACTGAATTCTTGTCATTAAATGCACTTCTTCAGGTGTTCTCTATCGGGGATACACGCATGTTTTCAAACAGAAACGATGAGAAGAAGGGGCGGAATTCTTGTCATTAAATGCACTTCTTCAGGTGTTCTCTATCGGGGATACACGCATGTTTTCAAACGGAAACGATGAGAAGGCAGGGGGCGGAATTCTTGGCATTAAATGCACTTCTTCAGGTGTTCTCTATCGGGGATACACGGATGTTTTCAAACAGAAACGATGAGAAGGAAGGGGCGGAATTCTTGGCATTAAATGCACTTCTTCAGGTGTTCTCTATCGGTGATACACGCATGTTTTCAAACAGAAACGATGAGAAGGAAGGGCACTGAATTCTTGTCATTAAATGAACTTCTTCAGTTATTCTCTATCGGGGATACACGCATGTTTTGAAACAGAAACGATGAGAAGGAAGGGGGCGGAATTCTTGTCATTAAATGCACTTCTTCAGGTGTTCTCTATCGGGATACACGCGTGTTTTCAAACAGAAACGATGAGAAGGAAGGGCACTGAATTCTTGCCATTAAATGCACTTCTTCAGGTGTTCTCTATCGGGGATACACGCATGTTTTCAAACAGAAACGATGAGAAGAAGGGGACTGAATTCTTGTCATTAAATGCACTTCTTCAGTTGTTCCCTATCTGGGATACACGCATGTTTTCAAACAGAAACGATGAGAAGGAAGGGGCGGAATTCTTGGCATTAAATGCACTTCTTCAGGTGTTCTCTATCGGGGATACACGCATGTTTTCAAACAGAAACGATGAGAAGAAGGGGACTGAATTCTTGTCATTAAATGCACTTCTTCAGTTGTTCCCTATCTGGGATACACGCATGTTTTCAAACAGAAACGATGAGGAGGAAAGGGGCGGAATTCTTGTCATTAAATGCACTTCGTCAGTTATTCTCTATCGGGGATACACGCATGTTTTCAAACAGAAACGATGAGAAGGAAGGGCACTGAATTCTTGTCATTAAATGCACTTCTTCAGGTGTTCTCTATCGGGGATACACGCATGTTTTCAAACAGAAACGATGAGAAGGAAGGGGCGGAATTCTTGGCATTAAATGCACTTCTTCAGGTGTTCTCTATCGGTGATACACGCATGTTTTCAAACAGAAACGATGAGAAGGAAGGGCACTGAATTCTTGTCATTAAATGAACTTCTTCAGTTATTCTCTATCGGGGATACACGCATGTTTTCAAAGAGAAACGATGAGAAGGAAGGGGGCCGAATTCTTGTCATTAAATGCACTTCTTCAGGTGTTCTCTATCGGGATACACGCATGTTTTCAAACAGAAACGATGAGAAGAAGGGGACTGAATTCTTGTCATTAAATGCACTTCTTCAGTTGTTCCCTATCTGGGATACACGCATGTTTTCAAACAGAAACGATGAGGAGGAAAGGGGCGGAATTCTTGTCATTAAATGCACTTCGTCAGTTATTCTCTATCGGGGATACACGCATGTTTTCAAACAGAAACGATGAGAAGGAAGGGCACTGAATTCTTGTCATTAAATGCACTTCTTCAGGTGTTCTCTATCGGGGATACACGCATGTTTTCAAACAGAAACGATGAGAAGAAGCGGAATGAATTTTGTCATTAAATTCACTTCTTCAGTTGTTCCCTATCTGGGATACACGCATGTTTTCAAACAGAAACGATGAGAAGGAAGGGCACTGAATTCTTGTCATTAAATGCACTTCTTCAGGTGTTCTCTATCGGGGATACACGCATGTTTTCAAACAGAAACGATGAGAAGGAAGGGCACTGAATTCTTGCCATTAAATGCACTTCCTCAGGTGTTCTCTATCGGGGATACACGCATGTTTTCAAACAGAAACGATGAGAAGAAGGGGACTGAATTCTTGTCATTAAATGCACTTCTTCAGTTGTTCCCTATCTGGGATACACGCATGTTTTCAAACAGAAACGATGAGAAGGAAGGGGCGGAATTCTTGGCATTAAATGCACTTCTTCAGGTGTTCTCATCGGTGATACACGCATGTTTTCAAACAGAAACGATGAGAAGGAAGGGCACTGAATTCTTGTCATTAAATGAACTTCTTCAGTTATTCTCTATCGGGGATACACGCATGTTTTCAAAGAGAAACGATGAGAAGGAAGGGGGCCGAATTCTTGTCATTAAATGCACTTCTTCAGGTGCTCTCTATCGGGATACACGCATGTTTTCAAACAGAAACGATGAGAAGGAAGGGCACTGAATTCTTCCATTAAATGCACTTCTTCAGGTGTTCTCTATCGGGGATACACGCATGTTTTCAAACAGAAACGATGAGAAGAAGGGGACTGAATTCTTGTCATTAAATGCACTTCTTCAGTTGTTCCCTATCTGGGATACACGCATGTTTTCAAACAGAAACGATGAGGAGGAAAGGGGCGGAATTCTTGTCATTAAATGCACTTCGTCAGTTATTCTCTATCGGGGATACACGCATGTTTTCAAACAGAAACGATGAGAAGGAAGGGCACTGAATTCTTGTCATTAAATGCACTTCTTCAGGTGTTCTCTATCGGGGATACACGCATGTTTTCAAACAGAAACGATGAGAAGAAGCGGAATGAATTCTTGTCATTAAATTCACTTCTTCAGTTGTTCCTATCTGGGATACACGCATGTTTTCAAACAGAAACGATGAGAAGGAAGGGCACTGAATTCTTGTCATTAAATGCACTTCTTCAGGTGTTCTCTATCGGGGATACACGCATGTTTTCAAACAGAAACGATGAGAAGGAAGGGCACTGAATTCTTGCCATTAAATGCACTTCCTCAGGTGTTCTCTATCGGGGATACACGCATGTTTTCAAACAGAAACGATGAGAAGAAGGGGACTGAATTCTTGTCATTAAATGCACTTCTTCAGTTGTTCCCTATCTGGAATACACGCATGTTTTCAAACAGAAACGATGAGGAGGAAAGGGGCGGAATTCTTGTCATTAAATGCACTTCTTCAGTTATTCTCTATCGGGGATACACGCATGTTTTCAAACAGAAACGATGAGAAGGAAGGGCACTGAATTCTTGTCATTAAATGCACTTCTTTAGGTGTTCTCTATCGGGGATACACGCATGTTTTCAAACAGAAACGATGAGAAGAAGCGGAATGAATTCTTGTCATTAAATGCACTTCTTCAGTTGTTCCTATCTGGGATACACGCATGTTTTCAAACAGAAACGATGAGAAGGAAGGGCACTGAATTCTTGTCATTAAATGCACTTCTTCAGGTGTTCTCTATCGGGGATACACGCATGTTTTAAAAGAGAAACGATGAGAAGGAAGGGCACTGAATTCTTGTCATTAAATGCACTTCTTCAGGTGTTCTCTATCGGGGATACACGCATCTTTTCAAACAGAAACGATGAGAAGGAAGGGCACTGAATTCTTGTCATTAAATGCACTTCTTCAGGTGTTCTCTATCGGGGATACACGCATGTTTTCAAACAGAAACGATGAGGAGGAAGGGGCGGAATTCTTGTCATTAAATGCACTTCTTCAGGTGTTCTGTATCGGGATACACGCATGTTTTCAAACAGAAACGATGAGAAGGAAGGGCACTCAATTCTTGTCATTAAATGCACTTCTTCAGGTGTTCTCTATCGGGGATACACGCATGTTTTCAAACAGAAACGATGAGAAGGAAGGGGCGGAATTCTTGTCATTAAATGCACTTATTCAGGTGTTCTCTATCGGGGATACACGCATGTTTTCAAACAGAAACGATGAGAAAGAAGGGGGCGGAATTCTTGTCATTAAATGAACTTCTTCAGTTATTCTCTATCGGGGATACACGCATGTTTTCAAACAGAAACGATGAGAAGGAAGGGGCGGAATTCTTGTCATTAAATGCACTTCTTCAGGTGTTCTCTATCGGTGATACACGCATGTTTTCAAACAGAAACGACGAGAAGGAAGGGTACTGAATTCTTGTCATTAAATGAACTTCTTCAGTTATTCTCTATCGGGGATACACGCATGTTTTCAAACAGAAACGATGAGAAGAAAGGGGCGGAATTCTTGTCATTAAATGCACTTCTTCAGGTGTTCTCTATCGGGATACACGCATGTTTTCAAACAGAAACGATGAGGAGGAAGGGGGCGGAATTCTTGTCATTAAATGCACTTCTTCAGGTGTTCTCTATCGGGGATACACGCATGTTTTCAAACAGAAACGATGAGAAGGAAGGGGCGGAATTCTTGTCATTAAATGCACTTCTTCAGGTGTTCTCTATCGGGGATACACGCATGTTTTCAAACGGAAACGATGAGAAGGCAGGGGGCGGAATTCTTGGCATTAAATGCACTTCTTCAGGTCTTCTCTATCGGTGATACACGCATGTTTTCAAACAGAAACGATGAGAAGGAAGGGGCGGAATTCTTGGCATTAAATGCACTTCTTCAGGTGTTCTCTATCGGTGATACACGCATGTTTTCAAACAGAAACGATGAGAAGGAAGGGGCGGAATTCTTGGCATTAAATGCACTTCTTCAGGTGTTCTCTATCGGGGATACACGCATGTTTTCAAACGGAAACGATGAGAAGGTAGGGGGCGGAATTCTTGGCATTAAATGCACTTCTTCAGGTGTTCTCTATCGGTGATACACGCATGTTTTCAAACAGAAACGATGAGAAGGAAGGGGCGGAATTCTTGTCATTAAATGCACTTCTTCAGGTGTTCTCTATCGGGATACACGCATGTTTTCAAACAGAAACAATGAGGAGGAAGGGGGCGGAATTCTTGTCATTAAATGCACTTCTTCAGGTGTTCTCTATCGGTGATACACGCATGTTTTCAAACAGAAACGATGAGAAGGAAGGGGCAGAATTCTTGTCATTAAATGCACTTCTTCAGGTGTCCTCTATCGGGGATACACGCATGTTTTCAAACGGAAACGATGAGAAGGCAGGGGGCGGAATTCTTGGCATTAAATGCACTTCTTCAGGTGTTCTCTATCGGGGATACACGCATGTTTTCAAACAGAAACGATGAGAAGGAAGGGGCGGAATTCTTGGCATTAAATGCACTTCTTCAGGTGTTCTCTATCGGTGATACACGCATGTTTTCAAACAGAAACGATGAGAAGGAAGGGCACTGAATTCTTGTCATTAAATGAACTTCTTCAGTTATTCTCTATCGGGGATACACGCATGTTTTCAAACAGAAACGATGAGAAGGAAGGGGGCGGAATTCTTGTCATTAAATGCACTTCTTCAGGTGTTCTCTATCGGGATACACGCGTGTTTTTAAACAGAAACGATGAGAAGGAAGGGCACTGAATTCTTGCCATTAAATGCACTTCTTCAGGTGTTCTCTATCGGGGATACACGCATGTTTTCAAACAGAAACGATGAGAAGAAGGGGACTGAATTCTTGTCATTAAATGCACTTCTTCAGTTCTTCCCTATCTGGGATACACGCGTGTTTTCAAACAGAAACGATGAGGAGGAAAGGGGCGGAATTCTTGTCATTAAATGCACTTCGTCAGTTATTCTCTATCGGGGATACACGCATGTTTTCAAACAGAAACGATGAGAAGGAAGGGCACTGAATTCTTGTCATTAAATGCACTTCTTCAGGTGTTCTCTATCGGGGATACACGCATGTTTTGAAACAGAAACGATGAGAAGAAGCGGAATGAATTCTTGTCATTAAATTCACTTCTTCAGTTGTTCCCTATCTGGGATACACGCATGTTTTCAAACAGAAACGATGAGAAGGAAGGGCACTGAATTCTTGTCATTAAATGCACTTCTTCAGGTGTTCTCTATCGGGGATACACGCATGTTTTCAAACAGAAACGATGAGGAGGAAGGGGGCGGAATTCTTGTCATTAAATGCACTTCTTCAGGTGTTCTCTATCGGGGATACACGCATGTTTTCAAACAGAAACGATGAGAAGGAAGGGCACTGTATTCTTGTCATTAAATGCACTTCTTCGGTTGTTCCCTATCTGGGATACACGCATGTTTTCAAACAGAAACGATGAGGAGGAAGGGGGCGGAATTCTTGTCATTAAATGCACTTCTTCAGGTGTTTTCTATCGGGACACACGCATGTTTTCAAACAGAAACGATGAGAAGGAAGGGCACTGAATTCTTGTCATTAAATGCACTTCTTCAGGTGTTCTCTATCGGGGATACACGCATGTTTTAAAAGAGAAACGATGAGGAGGAAGGGGGCGGAATTCTTGTCATTAAATGCACTTCTCCAGGTGTTCTCCATCGGGACACACGCATGTTTTCAAACAGAAACGATGACAAGGAAGGGCACTGAATTCTTGTCATTAAATGCACTTCTTCAGGTGTTCTCTATCGGGGATACAAGCATGTTTTCAAACAGAAACGATGGGAAGGAAGGGGCGGAATTCTTGGCATTAAATGCACTTCTTCAGGTGTTCTCTATCGGTGATACACGCATGTTTTCAAACAGAAACGATGAGAAGGAAGGGCACTGAATTCTTGTCATTAAATGAACTTCTTCAGTTATTCTCTATCGGGGATACACGCATGTTTTCAAACGGAAACGATGAGAAGGTAGGGGGCGGAATTCTTGGCATTAAATGCACTTCTTCAGGTGTTCTCTATCGGTGATACACGCATGTTTTCAAACAGAAACGATGAGAAGGAAGGGGCGGAATTCTTGTCATTAAATGCACTTCTTCAGGTGTTCTCTATCGGGATACACGCATGTTTTCAAACAGAAACAATGAGGAGGAAGGGGGCGGAATTCTTGTCATTAAATGCACTTCTTCAGGTGTTCTCTATCGGTGATACACGCATGTTTTCAAACAGAAACGATGAGAAGGAAGGGGCAGAATTCTTGTCATTAAATGCACTTCTTCAGGTGTTCTCTATCGGGGATACACGCATGTTTTCAAACGGAAACGATGAGAAGGCAGGGGGCGGAATTCTTGGCATTAAATGCACTTCTTCAGGTGTTCTCTATCGGGGATACACGCATGTTTTCAAACAGAAACGATGAGAAGGAAGGGGCGGAATTCTTGGCATTAAATGCACTTCTTCAGGTGTTCTCTATCGGTGATACACGCATGTTTTCAAACAGAAACGATGAGAAGGAAGGGCACTGAATTCTTGTCATTAAATGAACTTCTTCAGTTATTCTCTATCGGGGATACACGCATGTTTTCAAACAGAAACGATGAGAAGGAAGGGGGCGGAATCCTTGTCATTAAATGCACTTCTTCAGGTGTTCTCTATCGGGATACACGCGTGTTTTCAAACAGAAACGATGAGAAGGAAGGGCACTGAATTCTTGCCATTAAATGCACTTCTTCAGGTGTTCTCTATCGGGGGTACACGCATGTTTTCAAACAGAAACGATGAGAAGAAGGGGACTGAATTCTTGTCATTAAATGCACTTCTTCAGTTCTTCCCTATCTGGGATACACGCGTGTTTTCAAACAGAAACGATGAGGAGGAAAGGGGCGGAATTCTTGTCATTAAATGCACTTCGTCAGTCATTCTCTATCGGGGATACACGCATGTTTTCAAACAGAAACGATGAGAAGGAAGGGCACTGAATTCTTGTCATTAAATGCACTTCTTCAGGTGTTCTCTATCGGGGATACACGCATGTTTTGAAACAGAAACGATGAGAAGAAACGGAATGAATTCTTGTCATTAAATTCACTTCTTCAGTTGTTCCCTATCTGGGATACACGCATGTTTTGTGTGGGATACACGTGTGGGATACACGCAAGGAAGCAGTGCTGGAGCATTCTTGGTTCCGCTCTGGTTAAGGTGCTGAATGACTCTCTAAAACAAGGGATCATTACCAGATGAGTTTATGGAGGCAACCGTTACTTTGTTGTGCAAGGACCCCCAGCGAAAGGAACAGTTGGGATCCTGGAGGCCGATAACACTATTAAACGTGGATGACAAAAATTCTAGCAAAGGCTCTAGTAAAGAGGGTGCTAAAAAACATTGAAAATTGGATATCGCCGTTTCAGAGGGTAGCAGTCTGTGGTCGAAAAATACAGGGCAGACTTTGGGAAATCAGGGATGTAATACAGCGGTTACCTGAGAGGGATGTACGAAATATCTTGGTGGGCTTTGTTCAAGAAAAGCCTTTTGATAAGTTGAAACATGCGTTTTTGAAGGAAATCCTAGAACAAATTAAAGCAGAAAATGAAATAGTAAACACTGTTGGAGCGATGCATAGAGGAGGCAAGAGCACATTGTTCATCAACGGTTGTCTAGGGAGGGAATTTATGATCAGAAAAGGTGTAACGCAGGGTTGTGCTCTTTCTCCTCTTTTATACGTACTGGCATTTGATCGCCTCCTGCGAGAGCTCTATCTGCGTTGATTAATCAAGGGAGCGGAAATACCTGGCTCAGCACAGACACAGCCAATAGTCGCCTATGCAGACGACTTGTCCATGATTGTTCAGAGTGAAAAGGACGTGGAGAACACATTGCGGGTTTTAGAAGATTATGGGACAAGAAGAGGAGCGAGAATTAACAAAGAGCAATGGAAAATGTTGTACATGGGGGGGGGGCGAGTACCCGAGAAAAGATCTAGGGCTTAGGATTGTTGATGAAGTAAACATTTTAGGAATCCTATTTGATAAGTGTGGAGCGTCTTGCAATGATTCGTCGCACTTGAAGGAAGCAATTGAAAAGAGAGCCTGCAATGTCTCTGATGGCTAGAGCACAGGTCATTAAATCTATCGTGGTACAAAAGTACGCCTACTTGTTCTCTGTCATTCACCCGTCTCGGGATGTATGCCGAGGAATAGAGAAACGTTGTTTTAGGTTCCTTTGGAGCGGGAATACTCAGTGTGTGGCGCAAGAAAGATTAAGGCTTCCAGTGAATGATGGTGGCCCGCAAATTCCGGACTTTCGACGTTTGGCAGAGGCATACGCAGTACAGGGAAATTACAGGATGCTAGCTCAGGAACGTTCCGGGAAACTGTTATCGAGATTTTATCAGGGCACTGACATAAAACATTCTCGGCGAGAGAGGATTGATCATAGAGAGCCCATGTATGAAAACCAGTCAAGACTATACAAAGTAGCGAAAGAGGCCCTTGTACAGCTTAAAAAGTTGAACAATAATTAAGACTATGGCGATTGCAAGGACGTGGAAATTTACAGAAACAGAAATTTACTTATTTATTTTTAGGGAAGAATTAGTTGAGAACTCCTCTTCCCAGATAACACGAGAGGGACGGTGAATAATGAATAACTTCTGGTTCAAAGTAAAAGGAAATCGTTTTTGTGGAGAATAGGGCATGGAGTTCTGCCTGTGAAAAACAGATTCTACTTATGGGTAAAACCAGTAGACGGAGCAGCGCACTTTGTAGTCGCGCAGAAACAGCAAAACATGCAATTTTTGAGCGTAAAGTGCCTGCATACCTGTGGTTATGCCTCAAAAAATAATTTGGATTCAGCAGTCTAACTTTTGAACCAGCTGTGGGGATTCATATCGCACAGGTAGTTAAGAAGCGGCAAAGATTCTATCTATTAGTGGCCGCAGAAATTCTATCAAGTTTGGCTTCATAAGTGTAGGGTTTTTCGTGGAGGTGATTGATGGAGGC
This sequence comes from Ornithodoros turicata, assembly GCF_037126465.1. Classification (NCBI taxonomy): domain Eukaryota; kingdom Metazoa; phylum Arthropoda; class Arachnida; order Ixodida; family Argasidae; genus Ornithodoros; species Ornithodoros turicata. The sequence goes on along the minus strand of NC_088209.1, from coordinate 1,893,393 downwards.
AGGGCGAAATTTAGGAATATGGTCAGCTATTATGTGGGCATGTGGCTCGGGGGAAATGTTACGTCTGGGGCCGCAAGACTTCTTGAAACAGCGGCAGTGTAAAGGCTTTAGGATGGTGGACGGGATCATCAAGTTCCACTTCAGTGAGTAAGTATGAAAGAAATGATGTTTCCCAGCATTTTAAAGCTCTCCAGGGGAGGGAATTGCTTACATATGCGGGGTGGTTTAAATGTGAAGCACAGCGGTGTTGGTACTCCTCGAGAGTATGCGATGGGATGCTGCACTTCAGTGTGATAGCAATGTGGCAATGTTTTAGAACTTGTTTCAGTTGTTTACTCAAGGATAGAAATAGGCAACATGTGAATAACAAGCGGGCTAAATGGTTAAGGAACGTTTAGGAAGATGAGCACACAATCTTCTGTGCCGCATCTCATAGAGTCAACAATACAAAAAAAGTGGTCAATTTGTATCACAGCTTGATGGAATCTGTTTCGGGTGGTGAGTATGAGAAGTTTCCATTTATTAGGAATGTTCAGTATGTGTGCTGTAAGGTGAATGAAATGTAAATTCTGAGTCACAGCGAATGTTCATGCTGTGAAACCATCAGCTTATTCAGGACTACTGGCCTCTACGTGTGATATGTATTGATCACGTACTGTCATGGCATGATATTGTTACATTTCAATTTTTATCTCTTTGGTTCGAATGTGTAACCCCTGCAATGTCGCGTGCACTACCAGAGAAAAATTGCCGATCATGGTCCACAATTTGTCTTACGATTTGGCTGGACTGTTACGTGAATTTCACGTTCTCGGGTGGAAGCGACCTCCCTTCATTGTAGCCAGCTCCATGGAAAAAATTAGTTTGTTCGAAATTGGCACCTTCCTCTTCAGAGATACCATGCAGTACCTAAATTCGTTGCGGGGGGAGCTAGTGGAAACTGTCAAATGCATGGGGGGCATAGAGGCGTTCCAATGCCTTAAGCAAGATTTGGAGACGACTACAAAATCAAAATTTTGCTTCGTAAAGGTGTATTCCCGTACAGCTATATTAGTTCTTTCGCAGTGTACGATGAATCGGCCCTACCAGAAAAATCCGCCTTTCGAAATGATCTGGGGAAGATATAAGTGACGTAGACTACCAGTATGTTCTGCATGTATTTGAATATTTTGGGTGCTCGAGTTTACAGGATTATAACGCATTGTACCTGAAAACGGATGCCTTGTTACAGGCAGACATAAGCAGCATTTCCAACGCCTTTGCTACGGTGCACGCAGATTGGAATTGCGTCATTGTGTTTCTCTGGCATCCTATTCGTGGCAATGCGCCCTAAATTACACGCAGGCAAAATTGGAATTGTTCACCGAAGAGGACATGTACAGAACCATTGAATCGGGTGTTAGAGGCGGACTCTGTCAGGCGAGCAGACGTCATTTACGTGCCAACAACCCTCTGTGCAGTGGGTACGATCCTGATACAGTGGAAGTGTACCCCTATATCATACATAGATTGCAACAATCTTTACGGATTCAGTATGATAAAACACCTCCCAGTCGGTGGTTTCGAATGGGTCGAGGATCTTAGCTCTGTGGATTTTATGCGTCACCCCACTGATTCAGACGTTGGTTACGTGTATGTATGTGACTTGGAGTATCCAAAATCTGTCCACGCACTGACACGGTACTCTCCCCTGGCTCCTGAGTATCACACTCCAAGTGGATACTGGTTCACGGGCCACGCTGCTGGATGTCCGCACGTTTATAAAGCTTGGGAAGCCGAAGCTAGAGACTTCGCCTTATCGACTACGCTGTTTGAATAAGGGCGAAATTCCACTTCGTGGACAAACGGAATTGGATGTTTCGTTCGGAAACCGAACGCAAAGGTTGCAGGTGTTGTTCACACGAATGGAACACACGAATTTACTTGGAAGAGAGTGGATTAGGCGACTGGATATCGACCTCAACAGGCTGTTTGTGGGGAGCGTCGGTATTGCAAAGGAGTGACTAAACGAGCTTTTGGGAAAATTTTCAGCGCTCTTCCGCCCTGGCCTCGGAAGGTGCACGAAGTTGCTGGTCCATCTTCATGTACGTGAGAGGGCACCACCGAAGTTCTTCAAACCACGTCCTATACCTTTTGCCACAAGACAGGCAGTAGAGACCGATTTACAACGTCAGGTGAAGAGTGGAGTGTTGCAACCGGTGGAGGTATCAGATTGGGCGACACCAATCGTGGTCGTGCCCAAACCAAACGGGGCCGTCCGTGTCTGCGGAGACTTTAGTGTCACGGTTAACCCGCAGCTGGCCATTGCACAATATCCCATTCCAAGGCCGGAAGAGCTCCTGGCGGTTCTCAACGGCGGTGAGAAATTCACGAAGCTCGATCTCTCAGAGGCACACCTTCAAATGGAACTCGACGAAGAAGCAAAAAAAAAAAAAATGCTGGTTATAAATACGCACAAGGGTCTCTTCCAATTCAATCGTATGCCCTTCGGGATAGCCTCGGCACCTGCTGTTTTCCAGCGCACGATGGAGCAAGTTATCTCAGGACTGCCGTCTGTGGCTTGCTATCTCGACGACATTATTGTCACGGGCCGTAACGACGAAGAACATCTCAGCAATCTGTCTAAGGTCCTAGCAAGACTGCAAGAATTCGGATTCACTCTGAAGCGGGAGAAATGTGCTTTCCTGCAAACCCAAGTGGAGTATCTCGGTCACATCGTAGATGCCGACGGATTTCGGCCCTCTCCGAAGAAGGTGTCAGCGATCCTTAACTTGCCACCGCCCAATCAAGTATCAGAACTACGTTCTTTCTTAGGCATGGTTCAGCACTATGGCAAATACTTGGAAGGTCTGGCGGATGTGTGTTCACCTTTAAATGATTTACTCAAGAAGGGAGCGTCGTGGTGTTGGACTTCTGCGTGCGTCGAAGCCTTTGAGAGCATCAAGAGCATGCTAGCTTCAGCGAAGGTATTAACACACTACGATCCCACTAAGGAAATTTTCTTGGCAGTCGACGCCTCTTCAAAAGGTCTCAGAGCAGTTATCTACCACCGGCTCCACGGGGTGATAGACCAATCGCGCACGCGTCAAAGACACTCACAGTTGCAGAGAAAAAGTATGCCCAAATTGAACGAGAGGCCTTGGCCATAATTTTTTTCGGCGTTAGGAAATTCCACCAGTACCTGTGGGGCCGGAAATTCATATTGTACACCGACCACAAGCCCCTTACGGTAATTTTTGGGCCATCAAGAGGTATCCCTGTAACGACAGCAAGCCGGTTACAGCGTTGGGCACTCATCCTAATGTCCTACAGTTTCGACATCCAGTCAAGGGATCGTCTAAAATTGCGAACACAGACGGTCTCTCCCGGCTTCCGGAAGGACCGGACCATGAATTTGACAAAGCTGCAGAAGAGTGTGTTTTTAGCGTTGGAACGGACGAAATTTTTGCGGTCCAAGATTACCACATGTCAACCCTTCCGGTGACGGCTAAGGACATTGCCGCTGCCACTCTTGAGGAGCCCATGCTAACATAGGTAACGAAATATGTTTTACGTGGATGGCCAGGTCATGTTGCACCGAATCTATCCCAGTTTTACCAGCGGCAGACAGAGTTAACGATGCACAAGGGCTGCATACTTTGGGGAATGCGCACAGTTGTGGCAACCAAGTTGAGGCACAAACTTCTGGATATTCTGCATGACTGCCATATCGGCCAATCGAAAATGAAGATGTTTGCTCGTTCGTATATTTGGTGGCCTGGTCTAGATAAGGACATTGAATCCAGGGTCAGGAACTGCGAGCAGTGCTCGGCAGTGGCTGCGCAGGAGATCCCTGTTCCCTTTCATCAGTGGGAGCAACCTGACAAGGCGTGGCATCGCCTTCACGCGGATTTCGCAGAGCTTCATGGGAAGCACTATTTGATTGTTATTGATGCCTTCAGCAAATGGCCCGACATCATCCAGATGACCGGTACCAATGCTCTGAAAACGATCAGTGCTTTTCAAGATATTTTTGTCCAAAACGGACTACCGGAAGTTCTCGTCACAGACAACGGACCGCCATTCACAAGTCAGGTCTTCGAGGATTTCTTGAAACAACGAGGAATACACCACGTCCTCACTCCGCCATACCATCCGCAGTCAAATGGTCTGGCGGAGAATTTTGTGAGAACTTTCAAGACCACTCCACGTCGGTTCGAAGAGGGAGGTGGCAAGGACAGACTTTGTGACTTTCTTTTTAAATACAGAGTGACACCGCATGTCACCACAGGCCGTCCTCCTTGTGAGCTGTTGAATAACAGACAGTATCGTTCTCTACTTGATCTCGTCCGTCCATCTGAGGTGGCGTGTTCCGGAAGAGATAGTCTGGCACCGGAGCGTCAAAAGCGAAATTACGACAGACGAACTCAGGACAGACAGTTCTCTGTCGACCAAGGAGTTTGGATGTTGGACAACTCCAAGAAGGGACACTGGAAGACAGGGACGATTGTGAGCAAGCAGGGCTCCGAAATGTTCGAAGAACATTCCCGCTTCCGATGTACGATGTCGCCCTGCAGCGATTGACGATCCTAATGAAGAGTTTCCCTTGCCGTTTCCGGAAGTGGAAGGGTCGTCACGCGGAACCTCCTGACAGTTTCCTCATTCCGACCGCCCTCATATCTTATCGACAGAAGCGGATCACAAATGCAGTCGCACTTCGGAGCGTCCGAGCGCACGAGCGCGAGCACGAGCACGAGCGCGAGTCCGTCACGGGCAGTCGTCGCTACCGGTTACGCAGTCGTCGTGAACCAGACAGATATGGTGTTGCTTAAAGGGGGAAGTGTGATAGAGCTTCAGGTGACGAAGCTAAGGTTGATTTTGGCTCGCGCTGAGTGGTTGTTTTGTGTGCTTGTTTGCCAGTCCGCGCTGCATTCCAGTCGCGGTTCCACCTTGGAATAAACGTTGCTGTTGCTACTCAATGTCTCTACTAGTTCTCACAACTTGGACGATATCTTGATAACCGGGACATCAGACCAAGACCATGTCGACAACAGCAAAAAACGGCAAAAAACTACTGACGTCAGCTAAGGTCTGTGTACACTATAATCCGGACCTTCCGGTTATCCTTTGCTATGACGCCTCGCCTCATGGCGTTAGCGCGGTACTGAGCCACCGATGCAAATCTGGAGAAGAACGTCCGATTGCGTTTGCATCGAGAAGTTTGGCACCAGCAGAAGTTAATTACAGCCAGCTCGACAAGGAAGCCCTGGGTGTAGTTTTTGACGTTACAAAGTTCCGCCAGTACCTCTGGGGAAGAGCGTTCGAGATTGTCACTGACCATAAACCGCTGCTGGGTCTTCTCGGGCCAGAGAAGCCGATACCTTTGCACGGCTCTCCGAGACTCCTGCGGTGGGCACTACTCCTGTCATCGTATAAGTACGAGCTGGTTCACAGGGCCGGGACCCGAATCGCCCACGCGGACGGGCTGAGTCGCATTCCGTTGGAAACCAAGCCCCAGGAAATTGACCGCCCCGCGGAAATATACATGCTGGAAAGGGCATATTCGGACATTCTGTCACCAACCGTTGTGCGGGAAGCGACAATGAGGGACACCATTCTTCACAGCGTGCGAGAAGCCGTAAGGCATGGGATCTCGCTTCCAATGGACGCATGTTTCATTTCATACAGAGCTCGTTCCCAGGATCTCAGCTTGCATGATGGATGCCTACTGTTTGGAGCCAGACTGGTTATTCCCCAGGAGCTCCGCGCGGCGGTACTGCAAGTCCTACATGAAGGACACCCCGGAATTGAAAAGGTGAAAGCTGTTGCGAGAAGTCATGTATGGTGGCCGGGGCTGGACAGCGACGTGGCCGAAACCGTCCGAGGTTGTAGCGTGTGCCAGTAACAACAGAACATGCCTAGGCGCGTCGTGATGACTTCGAGGCCGTACCCAGAAAAGCCGTGGTCCAGACTCCACATCGACTTCGGAGGACCGTTCGAGGGACACTATTTCTTGGTGTTGGTCGATGCTTTTTCCAAGTGGGTTGAGGTCATACCAGTGACGTCACCATCGGCTACCACAACGATCACGTGTTTACGCGACATCTTTGCGACGCATAGCCTGCCGGATACCTTCCCAGGCGAAAATTTGAGCTGGGAAGTCAACTGGTACCAGCTCGTTCCCAGTTCGCACCAACTGGCGGTGAACTGGAACCAACTGGTACCAAACTGGTGGCAGCTGGAAAGTAAACTGGTACCAGTTCAAGCTGGGCTGGTGGCAACTGGGCACTTTGTGGTACCAGTTCAAACTGGACTGGTAGCAACTGGGAAGTAAACAGGTACCAGTTTAAGCTGGGATGGCGGCAACTGGAAAGTGAACTGGTACCAGTTCAAGCTGGACTGGTAGCAAGTGGAAGTGAGGTGGTGCCAGTTCGAACTGGACCAGTTTACATATTTGGGGGAAGTTTCGGTTTGAGTGCCAGGACAGGTTAATATGAAGATTGCAAGATGAAGTTATAAAAACGATCAGAAAGTAACTTGATTAGTAGAAATAATCATATTTCAATTTTTGGTAAAGTTCGTTAGTGTTAACGAAAGTTATTTTGGAACTCTTATAGTTGTATTTTATGCGTTCCTGCTCCCGCGATGAATCATGCGTTTACTGTGCAACGGTCGCTTGCTTAGCAGCATGCTTGTACAGCGATTATTGCCCAGTATGTTCTTAGCGTGATGTGTGACATAGGCGTTGGTTTTATAATCTAAAGGATTTTTCTACAAGTTACGACAGTGCGACAGTACAATGAGCGCCAGCGGCCGGGCGGGTGGGTGTTATAGGATTACAGCTCGACTACAACTGTGGAGACCGCTTTATATCGTGAGTACTATATACTTAAGTGCTTTTCCCTTGTGCATCATTTAGAAATATTACTTCCACTACAACCGCTTCTCTTTGTTCTGCGTCACATTCGTGACACCTTTCACGTTTTACGAGTAACATCCGGTTTATGTTAACGTTACCAGCAACTTTTTCTATTCATGTTTTTGTTTTTGCTTTTTTTTTTCGTTCATTCTCGTGTTTTAGATCCTTCGCACCACGGATGTTGTCGAACTAGCGTAGTGCGCAGAGTAGTACTCATTGCCCCCGAAAGCCGGCGAATCTCTTAGTTGAAAGGTCCAACTACTGCACAACGGAAATGTTGAGAGATTCGCGTACTTTCCGGGGCCACGACTGCTCAGATTGAGTGATTGTCCAGGCACACACCACAGTTACATGTTGCAATTGAATGCATATTCACTTGTGCCTTTTCAACTTTCCAGAAACCTTAGCTGCTGGCTGCTGGGGCTCAAAGGAAAATATCGATGCATCGTGTGCAATTAAGAACATCTCAAATACTTTGTTGAATGGTTCAAGATGTCCACAAGGCAGTCAAGCAAGGGACCAATCAACCATGAAGTATTATCTATTCCATGTAACTCTGTAGTTCATCTACTGCTATAATTTAATTATGTTATAGTTACGCTACATGTACATTAGAATATGTGTAATGTTTGACTACAAATAAAATGCAATTTTGCATTGCAGTTCTTTGGATCTGCTGTTGCTGGGAACAGCGATTCTGCAAAGGGGCACCGGTTACATACAAGCTAACCTCTGCCTGAACAGGCCGCTCTAAGTGAAGCCACTTCAACCGGTCCCAGCTCAACAATGAGGTTCGCAAGCAGTTCCCATCGAGACTGCAACCGGTTAGAAACCAGTTGGGCCAACTGGTACAAGTTGAGACTGGGACCGGCCAGAAACCAGTTGGGCCAACTGGTACCAGTTGATCGAACTGGTCCCTGTTTGATAACACAGTTCGCCCAGTCCCAGTTGCAACTGGACCAGCTCAACTGGGACTGGGTGAGCTGTGTTATCGAACAGGGACCAGTTTGATCAACTGGTACCAGTTGGCCCAACTGGTTTCTGGTCGGTCCCAGTCTCAACCGGTACCAGTTGGCCCAACTGGTTTCTAACCAGTCCCAGTCTCAACTGGGACCGGTTGCAACTGGGACTGGGTGAACTGTGTTATCGAACAGGGACCAGTTGATCTGGGGCCGGTTGAACTGGTCCCTGTTCGATAACACAGTTCAACTGGTACCAGTTCAAAAAATTTTCGCCTGGGTTGGTCTCAGACAATGGGCCTGCATTTGTGAGCAATGAGTACAGGGCTTTCCTTAAGCGGAACAACATCAGACTGCTGCTCATTCCACCATATCACCCTGCATCAAATGGCGCAGTGGAAAGGGTAGTGCAGACGGTAAAGGCCAAGCTGAAGAAAAGTACTACAGGGGATTTCAAGACCCAGGTCGCCAGGTTTTTGTTGCACTACCGCACCCAACCACATGCGGTTACTGGACGGACACCAGCCGAACTGCTCATGGGGAGGAAGCTAAAAACGGCGTTGGACTGTCTTCGCCCTGCCTTGCGGCAAAACGTGGCCTATCACCAGCTGAAACAGAATATATGGCACGATCAGCATGCTAGGAATAGCCCAGAGTTGTTGCCAGGGGATACAGTCTATGCTCGGAATTTCAGACCAGGACCAAACTGGGTTCCAGGTGAAGTTTCCCACAGGGCAAGTTCGTCGTCTGTGGACGTGCGGCTCTCCGATGGTAGCACCTGGCATAGACATTCCGACTTCGTAAGGGGACCACAAAACAACAGCACTTCGCAGAATCCTCCTGGAAGTCCTGTGCGGGCGGCGCCATCCATGCCTGCGTCACCAACCGCGGACCTGATTCCCCCTCCTGCGGGACCTGCTGCGTCGAGTCCTGGGCGGGACAACGTCCGTCCACTCCCAGACGCAATTGGTAATGCTGGACCATCGCAAGCGGCTATGGCGGCACCATCACCGCCCGTTCTGCGGCGGTCTACTTGACGACGACCAGTTGACCGGTATCAGCCGTAAACACTTGACTGTTCATTGTTGGGTAGTTTTCATTTTGTGTTTGAACCTATCTATGTGTTTGGGTATGGGGGAAGGGATGTAATGTTGTGAGATGTGTTGCCACAGAAGAAATAAAAGAGGGCGCACGTCTGCAAGGCACGAGCGACGAAGTGATCCGGAGTTCGATGCCAGGAGCGCACGTTCCCAAGTTCTCTGAGCTGTCCTACAGTTCCTTACTCTTCGTTGCCACCTCCTGGACCGTTGCAGATCATTACACTAGTAGAGACATAGAGTAGCAACAGCAATGCTTATTCCAAGGTGGAACCGCGACTGGAATGCAGCGCGGACTGGCAAAACAAGCACACAAAACAACCACTCAGCGCGAGCCAAAATCAACCTTAGCTTCATCACCTGAAGCTCTATCACACTGAGAAGATGGTCGTCCCGAAGGATTGGCTCTTGCCATTCCAGCGAGGGCTCCTCGAAGAATTGATGTATCGCGAGCTAACACCAAAAAAGCTGCTGCTCACGTGCAAGGACAAGGTCTAGTATGTCTTTCATTACGTGCTGCTCGCACTCTATTGTAGATTGGGTATGAGAGTGACGAAAATTCACAGAATTCTAAAATCTCGCCAGACATCATCCCTGCGTCCCTACATCGAGGACAATGTTGCCAGACGCGTTGCCTCGAGCACGACGTTCTTTATACCTAAATAAATTTCTATAATCTCTCAAATAACACGGTATTCGGAAGAACGCTTTTAAATAAACTTAACATGCGGGACATTTGAGTATCCTTCGATGAGGAGACGGCGAGTCGCCTCGGGATTCGGGCGGAACGCGTGATGATGGAAATTTTGTCCCCCGGATTGTGTCATGTATGAAATGCGCAAAAGAAAAGTGCAATGCGATTTCCCACTCCAGATTGGGTTTACGATTTTGGAACTGAGTAAATTAAACATGTACTCATTCTACTACGAAACCCTGTTGAGTAAGCTCACTTGTCCAGTGATTATCTGTTACTTTGACACGGATTCTCTGATCCTCGGCCTATTCTGCAAGGACTACGACGGTCAGTTACGAGCGATTGCCGACGACCACTTAGATTTGTCTTCCTTCGACCGGAATCATCCACTGCACGGTGAAAAGAATCATGGGAGACTTGGGGCTTTCAAAAGCGAAACTAGTAGTGTACCTATCGAAGAATAATATGCTTGAAAGCTAAAATGTACTCCATCAAACTAGCTGGAAAAAAGCAAATTGCAAGAGCTAAAGGGGTAAAAAAAATATTGTCGCAAGCACCTCCTTCATGAGAAATACTGTGATACCTTATTCAACAACATGAGCGTATCGAATGAGAAAGTGCCAATACCCAGTCAGAAAATTCTGTCCTACAGATGTCCATCGGATATACTTTCACGGAGATACGGATATCCGCAGAATAATGAAATTCCTCCAGTGGAGATACCACGGAGATCCACTTGGCCGGGCTTCGAACTTCCTACGAACGTGCACTTTGCGGACATAACCAGGAGATACGGACAGAAACAGGAGCTCTCTGGGATGTAGCGTGTATCTCGAGCGTGTGTTACTTTGTTATTTTTCAGAAGTAAGTATACGCTTTGTAGTAAAATATAAAGCGTGTTTCCGCTATTGTTTTTAACATCTGCCACTGTCACCGCTCGTTTCACTTTCTGTTGCTCCGCTTTGCTTCCCATAAGGGAAAATCAACGCGGCGTTTCAAAAAAAGAAAAAAAAAGAAGAAACAGCAACAAGAGCACCACTCAGCCGAAATGTTTTGGAAATGAAGTTGCATTAACTTCCAAACAGGGAACAGACACTGTACATTGGTGTTCTCGCGAGCTTCTACACATTCGAGAGCCCTTTTCGCATGTGAGTCGAAATGAAGGGTGAGCTGTCTAACTTTAACTCGATTGCGTGCACAAACAACGGCGAAATGAGAAATTGTATGGCGTATTAGGTCGGCGTAGAGGTAATGTCTCTGTTTCTTACTCATGTAGCTTGAAGTAAGTGAGTTGGTTCATGGAAAGCCGATTTTCTGCAGTGCTACATCGTCCCGCGTTTCTCTCTCTCTTCAAATACATGATCCGTACAGCATCCCATCACGGAGCTCATTCGGACAATCCGTGAAACGGCTGCAACAGGACCTCCTGCGGATATACGGCTACGGATATCCTTCCACAAATATCCGAGGAGAGTCCCACGGAGGTCAGTTTTCGGATATGGACATTGGGATCTATTTCGGACGTCCGTAGGAGATGGTGTTCTGTCTGGGTAGTTGGAAAGAAACAGTGCACGTACACCATCAGAAACATCAAAAGAAGTCTGATGGCATATGACGACAACCGATACCTCTGCATCCACTATGCGCGCCCTGCCAGGCAATTGCCGCGATGTCATCATCGAATCCTACCCTTATGGAAGCTGTGAATATGGTAAGTTTAAATGGATGATGTAAATAGTGAAGCTCATAATGTTCTTTTTTCACTCTAGAAGATGTGCAGGAAGAGAACTGATACTTCTGTGACATGCTGTTCTCTCATGTGGTCTGGGACTGGGCCGTGGACGGAGAAGGATGAGCGCCTGGGTGATCCACATGGTGCTTATGCGAAAAACACGATGGAGGCGGGCGAAAATGTCCAGTGTGTGTCTGGAAGTGCCCCAGAGAGAACTACAACCTCTCTGAGAATGCCATAATGTGTTTAATAAATATTGAAAACTATTTCCCATGTTTTTCTATGTGCCTACCGTTCCGAAGCGTTGTCCTGGCATAACTAGAAAGCATCCCAAGCCAATATGCAATTTGGGGGGACTGTGAGCTGGCCCAGAAATTAATGTGATTGACCCACGAGCGGTTGTCTATGTTGCGGTTGAAATTATGAACCAATAAGCAGTTGAAAGCATATGAGCGAGTAGCCTGTGAGGGGAATTCACCAATCTGTATATAGAGCGTGTACAATAGGCAGCCAATAGAATCCTGAGCCAATCACTAGCTTCAGAAATGGTGTCCCTGGACCAATAGAGAGGTGAGCAATTTGGGGGGCCTATGAGCAGACTTAGAAATTAATAGAATAGAATTTCTTGAGCGAACCACTAGGATTGGAAATGAATAGAATAGACCATTTGGGTGTCTATGAGTACGTCAATTGATAGGGTGGCGACGAAGGATAGGCAATCAAGTAGACATTAGATCGACCACCGTGAAGGGGCAGAGCCAAAAAGGGGGCCTGTCAATCGAAGTGGGGCCACCAATCGGATGGCTTAGAACTGGCTTGTGTTGGATTTGAATTGGGTGGTGGTGGATTAGAAATTCCTAGAACTAGATCAGAAAATACTGGCTGTTGTGTGCCCCGGATATATACTACTGTCAATGTCACTAGTTTACTCGCCATGTAACTCAACTAGTTACTATTGGCGTAGACTAGTCCTCCTTGTAACTCAGCTACTTTATAAGCGTAATAACTTCCCAAGACTGGTCTCAACAACTAACAGAGGTAATTTAATTGGTGCGACATACTTATGATGCTGAACAACATCGCCGACTCTACCGGTATTTAATGACCGCAAAAGAATAATAATTTTGGTCGATTTCAAAATGGCGCCTTTTATCAGAGCAGTGGTCCACGAAATAGGCCATCATATAGTAGGGGTAAAAGCTAATTTCTGTTGCCTTAGGCGCAAAAAAGGAAATTTATAGCTGATGCTGTTTGTACAAGCAGATATGCTTATTATGAAATAGCTTTTACCTTTATATTATCCAGCAGCTGGTAACTGAGTTGCAACTTAGGTGCCTGTAGATAGCGGCCATAATGTTTCTGTAGCCGCCGTCCTGTTTGTATATTTCTACCGACAAGGGTACACAGTGATTGCCTCAAGTGCCCGGGTACAAAGACAACAACAACGAATCCCCTCATGCTCCTGCATAGAGAAAGGTGAGAAAGCGTCAGTCGATGAACACTAAAGTCCTTGCATCTCGAAAGGTAGGAACTAGGTTGTCGAACTGCAAAAAATACGGGCGCGGTTCTGGTTCGGGTTCGCATTAATTGGATTTCTTTCCGATTAGGCCGCGCCAAAGATTGAACAGGTTCACGAACCGGTTCAGCACAAAACTTCATCGCCAATGGAATACGCTACCCCATTGCTGATCGTGGTGTGGGGAACGCAGTAACGAGCCCCTTCACAGTAAGGATGGAAGTCCTATGGTGTCTAAAAACGTCAAAATATCTTTAATATGGAGACCAATGTGTCCTCGTTCGGGGTGGGATTGAGAGCACTTGAACACTTACGATGACGTCTTTTATGCCCAAACCGTTTCGTTGCGAAACCAGGAACCGCTAATATTTTTGCAGTTTCTGCTCCTGTTCGGGTTCGACACTGTCATGAAAATTTCTGTCCGGGTTCGGTTCCGGCGAAAATAACGGTTCCAGTACAGTTTCCGGTTCTGGATTGGTTCGATACCCTGGTAGAAACATCTCTTCCCCGCCGGACCTTGGAGCTTTAATGGCGGCATAGGTTTGCATGGTGCGGTCGCCATCAAAGCTTCAAGGTCGCATCGGCAATATCAATTCATGGTGGTACTTTTCCCAATTTAAGGACCTTAACATATACCCCAAACGGAACAAAACTTCCCATGGTGTTCCTGGGGATATCCTTTCTGGGAAATTCGGATCTCCCTGGGAGACAGACATTTTTCCGACGGACGTCCCCCACATCTCCGGGTGGCCACGGTTCGAACTTCCCACAAATATCCGCCGTTTGTCCTCGCAGGAAGTTACACGGAGATACCCGGACGTTGCACGGACTTACTTGCGTACATGCTCAGTGCCCTGCATTTCCTCATTATTATTCATACTGCTTTATTGAGTTGCCGCGTAAGAGGACAGATTCTTACTAGGCCCGTAGGCGTGCTTCTTTTTTTTTTTCTTCGACATTTTGTTTCGGGTTCGGCCACTGCATCGTTGCTCCTTTTCGTTTGTTTCTCGTATTCCCGTTACGGACAATGAGCACGAAGTTTTAAAAAGTAAAAATAAAGACGTACATGTACAATCTCTTAGAACCATGAAGATCACTTAGAAAGGCAGTGCATACCTTTCCAAAGCCAAAACAGGTACTATATATTGCTTGTCTCGTGAGCTTCCGAAAATTCGAGAGTCCAGTTTGCATGCAAGTCAAACTAAAAGGGGGTGTTTAAGTTTAACGTGATTGCGTATACCAATAACAATGGACTGAAGAACTGCTTGGCGCATTAACTCATTATGATGCAACATTTATGTTTCTTGCTCTTTTTGGTGTAAAGCGTCTAGTTTGTTCATCGAAAGTCAAACTCACGCCACGATGCGCCGTGCCTTGTTTCTCTCTCTCCTACGATAATGCTCCACGTAACATCCCGTCAGGGTTCCTATTTGGACAATTCTTCAAACGTCCGTTACGGTACATCCTGCGGATGTACGGTTAGGGATGTCCATTCATGTAGCTTCGAGGGATGTCCACCTGACATTCATTTCAAGACATGGACGTTAGGATCTATTTCGGACATCCGCAGGAGATAATGTTCTGTCTGGGACATTAATGCTACCTATAGACAAAAGAAGGCACAGCATACCACTATATACTAAACTACGTGAAAACTGAGTGTCAGGTATGTTACGATGGTGGATAGCTATGAATTCTGCATGCCAGACATGCAGCAGACATGCACAACATGATTAGCCAATGACCCTCTTTCTTTGGAAAGAGTGACATCACACTGGTAAACTTGGATTCGACAACTTCTTTTATCATGTAGTTGTAATATGGTGCTCGTAGTATTCTTCAGTTGGGATTAGTTTTGAGATAACTTTGAGATAACGCGCGCCAGTGAAGAAGAAACAGCTCTTCATGCTCGTAGCTCCTCGTAGCAAACGATTTCTTTCTACCAACGAATGACAAGGCTCAGTCACAGGCGTCACACTATAGACGGGTGTTGTCTACCGTTCGAGCGCTCGAGGCTCTCGCAGCGATTTTGTAAACGAAATTGCGTCGCAGTGATAAAAAGAAACGAAAAACATTGGGCGGAAATATTTCATGATAATTATTTTGATACACCGCTGTAAAAGGCGGCAGCAGTTTTTCCCCATGTTAGGTATCACCTTAATGTTCCTTTAAGATCGTGTGAAATCTTAGGAATTTATCGTATAACTGCAGATTTCGCAGACTAAACTTACACAGCGTCTCGTGGCCATGTTTATCTAGAGCAGAGCCGCTGTCGTGTAAATGCAGGATTACGCGGACACCGCTGTAATGCGTTGGCAAGATCTCAAAACACTATCTAAGCATAGGTCGCGCTGTGAGCCGGTATATCTTGTTGTGTTCCGAGTCCAGAGTGAAACTTTTTGTGGATGATTGTTTGTTGTATAGGGAGATTCATGGGAGTAATGATGCACTCACCTCGCAACAGGATATTCACACGCTATTTAATTGGTCGATTAATTGGCACTTACCGCTAAATTTTACCAAATTTAAGGTAATGTCATTCACATAGAAGAAGGAACTGTTTACCACGTCGTACACTTTGAATAATTGTGATCTTCAAGTTGTTAATGACTTTAAATACCTCGGTATAATCTTCTCTTCTGATCTTAAGTGGAACAGTCACAATCGGTTAATCACTGAGAAGGCCAACCGCATGTTACGTCTCATAGTTAGGAATTTCAAGAGTGCGCCCCAAAACGTGAGAGAAGTAACGTATGTTACATTTGTTCGACCGATCTTGGAGTACGCCTCAGTTGTATTGGGGTACCTCAGCTTCAGGGTGCATTAACACTATTGAAAAAGTTCAAAATGATGCGGCCAGATTTGTTTCCTCACTCTATGGGTTTGGTGAAAGCGTCATTGAAATGAGGACCAAGTTGAGGTGGGACTCACTGACTGTTCGGAGAAGGTGTCTTAGGCTCACATTTTTTCACACCATCTATAATTGTAAGTCTGCATTAGAGCCATCCCAGCATATACGTTCGCCTACTTATGTGTCATCCAGGTTGGATCATACCAAATATCTTGCTGAATATGTGTGCAGAACTGATGTTTTTAAATACTCTTTTTTCTCCCTGGACTGTTTCTGAATGCAATACATTGCCTGTCCATCTTGTTGACGAACGTGACGCTTTTATCAGCTCCTGTATACCATGTAACCTTGTATGCAGTTTGTGGCGTAGTGGTGTTTCTAAAATTACTTTTTGTTGTATTTTTACTTTGCGTTGTTCCCACTCCCCTACTGTAATGCCCCCCGGCGTTGCAGCTATAATAATAAAAATAAATAAATAAAGATAAAAAGGAAGGTTCTGTGGGTTTATAGGAAGAGTTTTTTGGTGCTGGGGGGGGGGGGGAGACGACCTTCTTGATAATGGAAAAGCGCCGTTCAACAATCGCGTCCATTAGTATGCGACAAGCAAATGGACGTCGCTGGGTCTTTTAAAACCCGGCTCTTGTGTAAAATAAACTTGTTGTTAGTGCGCTCATCTGTTTTCAGCGCTTTTAATCTCTCCATCGTAGTATGAGGTCCAGCTTGACCCTTTACATCCCCTCAGGAGAGCTTCCTGGGATTGATCCCCACTATCCAAGACCCCATCGGGCGCGTAGACCCCACATATTTTATACGTGTACTAAAGTATAGCAGATACCCACTCTGCATTCTCAAACAGTTAGGTAGATCGCGAGACCTCTTGTCTTTTTGTTATCGCATCAGAGCTTCATTGCTTCATACGTTTTCGGTAGAACAATCGAAATCATGCGAGTCACTGATGGAATCCTCTTGAGCGCGAGATTCGTACCATTCGGCCTTTCATTAAACTAGAATAGTTTTCGTAACATGTTTCAACAAGCTTTCGTCGCCGCAGTGACTGATACTGACATGGCACATCGAAACTGCTGTCATCAACATTGCTCGCACATTATCAAAGCAAATCAATCACACTTACCTGTTTCGCCTTAACTTCGGCTGCTCGGGTGCTCGCCCTTATATTCGTGTCCTTCCCAACTCGCAGCAGCAGTAATAACACACACACACGCGCGCGCATAAAGATACGATGATGAGATGGGGCTGATGCCGACCAGCAGGCTGTAATAAACGTATCCTTTTTCCGTCACGTCTTTCAAAATATTTGGACGAGGAGCTGGACGCTGCGAGAGTAATATAAGCAGAATGCTCCGCCAGCGTTCATGTTTCAAACTGTGTGCGTTGCGATTTTGAAAACAACGCGCAGTCTTGCTTATAGTGGCACTGACGGCCCAGAGGAATTTCCTGTTGCTGGCACCGAATGCAGCACTGTAGCACGCCTTCTTCTGCCCAGTAGATTATAATTAACCATTTTAATCACATCATTGTGAACGTGACTTCAAATTATCTTCAGTGAAAGTATGCTACTTCATTATTTCGTACCCATTGTCGTAGTGGCGCGGACGGACGCACCAAGCCAATTAATATTCCCTTTTCAATAACAATACATTAGTAATCTTGTTCGCAATGTATTTTTTGGGTGGTGTGAGGCCTAGTGCAAAAAGCTCCACACGGTTCTGGGTTCAAATCGGAACATCTTTCGAGGAAAAAATACCCAGGGCAAACGCACACAAGACGCACTCAGGACACGTAAGCAATTCATCTTATATTCGCTAATGACCCTTCGCTATCTTCGCTAAGGATTAACTATACTTCACCAGAGGGAGTTACTGTTACTGAAACATTCATCACGTCACCTACTAACCTACTAACGTTTACGAAAAAAAATTCCGAGATAACTTCACGGTTAACCAGGGTTGGTGAAACCGGACCTTTATAGTACTAGGTAATAATAATAATCTTTATTAACGTGCTCAAGAACGGCAAGGGCCTTGGAGCCTTGGCCAGAGCCTTATAATAATAATAATAATAATAATAATAAAATCTCAATACGGGTTTGTACGGGGTAAGGGTACAAGGGTAGCCTTCTTGAAGACATGTTGAATCTGTATGCTGCTCTTGACAAAAATCTTGTTGCAACTGCACTCTCCGTGGATCTTGGGCAAGCTTTTGACACGATTAATCTCTGGTATTTTAGAAAGGCTCTATTATTTTGGGTTTAGAGGACCTTTCCTTAAGTGGTTTCAGTCCTACCTGGAATATAGGTCCCAACTAGTGATAATAGAGAATATGCGCGGTGGTATTGCCGAAATAAATTCTGATGTTCCTCTAGCATCATGTCTAGCCCCACTCTTCATTTCAATATTTTTGTGAGTGAGCTGGGCAACATTCCTTAGACCTCGTATATTTTTCAGTGTGCAGGTGATACGCTTTTGCTCTCATTCATTCGTCGTATAGTGATGCTTTACGTTTACTGAAGGATGACGCCTCCCATATTATGAATTGGTTTGCTGATAATGCTATAAGTGTTAACCCAGTAAAATCAAGGCTTATCCTTTTTCTTACTCCCCTAAAGAGTATTGTATGCAATTTTCCTTTTTACTTACATGGTAACAGGTGTTGTAATTGTGGCTGTACGCCCATGGTCTTCATGTCATGCATAAAACATCTTGGTATACATTTGGACTCAGATTTAAAGCAGAATACGCATTTGACGTGGGTGTTAAAACTAATTCGCGTTATTACTTGCTTGTTGTGTAATGTCAGAAGTTATACAGCTTATGGCATTCGGCAATTGAGGAATCGAGAAGTGTATAACGTGACCCGAATTTTCACGAATTATGGTAAAGGACAGTAGTGTAACATAAAGCATCTAAGATGTTCCTTTGTTATCAGAAGCCAGCGATAAGATATCGTCTCGTGCGATGCAATACGCCCCACCCGCTGTTGTACCTTACCTAAGCTATGAGACACAAATAAACTTGTTCAGTTTGGTTAGACTCGGCTGGGTGTACGCTTCAATGCTACGGCAGACATCGTCTACATGGTGTCAGGAGTTTGACGAGCAGCAATAGGCTTCCCACCGGTGTGCAGGATATCCAAGCAACGGCGACACCAACCACACTGTTCAGTAGCCTGCTGCCACCTCCAAAGCCTCTGGATACGACGAACACGGACCTCGCCATGGCATGGAAAGTCTGGTCTAGTGAGTTCAATCTGGTACCGAGGAAGAGAAGAACGATATCGAAGCCGTGAAAAAGAAATTTGAAGAACGATGAATCGTCTGTCAGTTTGACATACCGGGACTATTTGTTCGGCACCAGAGACCAAAGACCTGATGAGCGATTCGACGAGTGGTTAACAGAGTTAAGGCTCCTAGCAAAGCAATGCGATTTTGGAGAGATGGAAAATCGAATGTTGCGGACAAGAATCATTCCAGGCACTAAAGACAAGGACCTACAAAGGCAATTGATCAAGGATGACTCAAGTTATGATCGTGTGGTGTCCGCTTGTCAAACGCACGAGAAGTGTAAAGAACAATGTGAACGAATCCAAGTAAAAGAAGTGTCAAACCCGACATACGAACAAGATGTTCGCGCGCTGAAGAATCCTGATGCCGCTAAATATGCCAACTGCAAGCAATGTGGTTATGAACGTCATGGAAACAGGACATGTCTAGCTAAGGGAAAGACTCGTAAAAAGTGCGGAAAAAGAGATCATTTTGCGAGGAACTGCTGGTTAGCACCATAATGCTCTACAACAGCAGTCGACAAGGTAATATTCGCAAGGGGGACGAAGGTCCAGGAAAATCAAAGGGCTAGACTACGAAGAGGTATCTTCCGAAAGCCAGGATGATAGTGACTATCACTTTAACACCCTTCGGGTAAATGCCGCAAGCCGAGACTCTTCTTTTTGGGCAGTCAAGATCAATTGCGAAGGAAAGAGGCAAGTTGCAAGAATAGATTCCGGGGCGGATTGCTGTGTCATTTCGTAGGTGACCTTAAGCGTCATAATCGCGAAATGAAACCTTGCTCAGCAATACTTAAGGGATTCTTCGGGGACAGTGTGCGAACAATAGGACTAGTGAAGCTTCGTCTCGACTACCAAGGCGCAAAGACAAAACCACTGTTCTTTGTAGTCAGGGAAGCAGTTCCATTTACGCTGAGTGAATCAGCTTCCGAAGAGTTGGAACTAGTAAAGCGACTTTACGTTGTCGAGACCGCCAACCGCGATTTGGCAGGAGAGTTGAGCGATGTTTTCAAAGGGGTTGGCGCAATCAAAGACTTCGTTTATCCCATGAAGATTCAGCCAGGTAGTATGGGAGTCGTAATGCCAGCAAGAACAGTACCGATAGCATTAAAGAAGCAAATAAAGCAAGAGCTAGACAGGATGGTCCGCGACGGCATCATTGAGATAGTGACTGAACCAAGTGGCTGGGCCAGTGACATGGTAGTGGTTCAAAAAGGCGACAAGATTCGTATCTGTCTGGACCCGGAAGAGCTCAACAAAGTGCTCTTGCGTGAGCATTACCTTTTGTCGACCCTCGACGACGTAACGCACAAGCTGTATGGTGCAAAATACATTTCAGAGTTGGACGCCGCGCATGGGTTTTGGCAAGTTGTGCTTGACCATGACAGTTGTATGCTGTGCGTTATGAACACAAGTAGTATAAGGGCTGGCCGAGAGAGATCGGGGGCGAGCACGTTCTATAGGTGTCTGGTTCGAACCCCACGGCGTCTGGGCCACCGTCGTGTATTTTTCCCCGCACGGCGCGTGTGCGGAGGGTTGTCCGCGCGCTTATCGGCGGGGGCAGGGCTGCGTGCGCGCTTACACTCTCGTATTTTTCAGCCTGGGCCAACTTCTTTCGTCATTTCTCCTCCCAGGACGACTTCAATCTAAATTTTTTTTCCCGACACAACAGGTGTGCAGTAGGCGGTTTACATACAAAGGATAGCCATACACAAAAGTACAAGTGAAAATATATTTATTAAAGTCATTAGTGTCATGAATTATGTTATGACTCTGTGAGAAGGAGAAAAACTAAAAAAATCTGATGCAATAGCATTGAAGGGGTACCACAATTGTTTTATTAGTGATAATCACGCAAGTTTTCAATTAAGCAGAAGGAGTACCACATCTTAATCAAAGGAGATATTTTTAATCAATATGATTACATTCTTATACGTGACCACCACAGTGGAGCTTTAATTACAAGTGCCGATAGATGTATGTAGTTAATTGCGGACAGCAGAGAACCTGGAAGACGATGGGTCACGAATGACAAGAATGACAGGAACACAAGAGGAAATAAAATCTATAACATTACATTTAACCAAAGAAGATATTCTTAATCAAAATAACAGAGGAGGAGCATAATCTATCATTTTAATTATCATAAAATCATCCTCATGACATAATCTAGTCGAACCCCATACAGCTTTCATTCTAAGAGACACTACAAACCTTAACAACACAGAAAATATATTAAAAAAATGAACTTCACCGCATAGCACGCTCCTAGCCAACAGCCAGCTCTAACAATATCTGCCCTGATTTGTTGAAGACGGGAGGCGTACGCCTGTATTGTGACACTTATGAACATTTTCGAGCTGGGTGTCGAACCGAAACGTTTTTCGTTCCGGTTTTCGTTCCGGTTACATCATAAACGATCCGGTACCGGTTCTGCTCCGGAGCAAAAAAATAACGGTTCATACCGGTTTTTGAACCGGTTCCGCTTCTGCTAGGAATATTCATCCCCACAAAAAAAAACAATGTTACAAAATGTAAACCCGTTTATTCCGCATACATGGTATTTAATATTAATAGACAGCTGTGAAATTGGTAGCTCCTGGTTCCTGTAGGTTACTGTCTGTTCAAATGGGCTTTCTCCTTTCTTGATGTACATGCTACAAACGGACTTGTTTGTCGTGATGTCTTACATAAAGTACTTTCTTGCTGGGTTGGAGCGATCGCGTCCCATCCGAATATCAGTTGCTACTGTCTAGCCAGCTAGCACCACCGCGTACGACGCAAATCGAGGAACACCCTCACTCACAAAAGCGCTTGACGGCTCCGTTTTATTTTCTCCGTGTCCTGTCCACAAAAGAGTTGCCACTTCGCACGGGCTTGCCCTCGCGTATACGTAAATGTATTCAACTTAGCTGCTCTCACACAAGGGACGCGTTGCGCGACATTACCGATAAAGAAGCCGTTATGCAGCCCCCTTGGGTCGCTGTTTAGTTGAGGAGAGTTTGGGGGGATCAAATTAAAACTAGCACTACGGCACATTGCTAGAGAGTCACATGTACCTCTAAGTCTGTGTGCGTGCGCGAACGATAAACCATTACAAAGGGAGCCTAAGGGTCATACCGACATACATTCTACCGTAACCGTAACCCTCGTATAGTATCCATGACATGACTTCAGAGCACACGACGTCTGTTTCATTCGCCTATCCGGAGTCCAAACCGGCAAAAAGTTTTTTTCTTGGGCCGAAAACCGTTAGATATATTTTTCAGTTTCCCTCCTGAGCGAAAAAAACGTATACGGTTTCGATTCCGTTCCGGTTCGCACCAAAATAGCGGTTTTTTTCGGTTTTCGGTTCGCTCTGACACCCTGTTTTCGAGCGCAATAGGGAAGGCGCAATAGGGAATTTCTTATTAAGTAAACAGCATAGACATACGGAAATAATGAGAAACAAAACGATCAACAGCTAGCATTAATAGAGGGCCAAAACAATGCACGATCCAACGTGTAAACAACAGACAAATGCAGGAAAATAATTGAAAAAAGAATCTACCAAAGGGGAGAAACATGCACGGAGCTAGCACTCAATAGCAGAGAAACACTTTGAACGGCACAATGTCCACACGTAAACAAGCACACACGCAAGGAAACAATTAGAAACACGATCAACAGCTAATAGAGAACCAAAACCCATCACATAAACAAGAGGTACACAAAGGATAAATAATTGAAAAAGAACCTATCAAAACGAGAAACATGACGAATTTGATACAGCACAGAGCTAACGCTGAATAGCAAACAAACACTTTGAACGGTGCATCATCCACATGTAAACAATAGATACATGCAAGGAAATAATGAGAAACAAGATGACCAGCTAATAGAGAGCCAAAACAATGCACAATCCAACGTGTAAACAACAGACACATGCAGGAAAATGATTGAAAAAAAAATCTATCAAAACGAGAAACATGCACGGATGAATAGCAGAGTAATACTTTGAACGACACACCATCCACACGTAAACAATAGGTACATGCAATGAAAGAATGAGAAATACAATCAACAGCTAATAGAGAACCAAAACCCATCACGTAAACAAGAGGTACACAAAAGAAAATAATTGAAAAGACAATCTATCAAAACAATAAACATGCACAGATGAATAGCAGAGAAACGCTTTGTACGATGCATCTGCCAACATGTAAACAACACACAGGAAAATAATAGCGAAACAAACTATCAAACATTAATAAATTGAAATGGAAGTAATCTATCGTTTGAACTATCATGAAATCATCGATGCGACCTAACAATATAGAATTTTCATCCTACTCAGGCACTATAAACATTACCTTGACAGAGGTATCCAAACACGCAGCACAATTAAGCTTTACACGGTACAGCCAGACTTGAGACCGGTGGGGTCAGTCTCTCCCTCTATACACCACAAAAGCAAAGATACCGCACATCCCTTGTCAGTCTGTGGGGTGGGGAAACCCTCTCTCTTTTTCACATTCTTTCCTCCAAAAGGAAATATTCTTTGGACCGGTGTACAGAGGCGAAATTTTTTATTGATCGCAAATAGACATTGGAATTATTCGATTCTCAAGAATACAATGACAATTCTATCAACAAACAATAGCGCACAAAAAAGCAAAGAATATACTTTTATGTCAGTGCAAACTGGTTTTAGAGAAACATTTTCTAAGCAAACGAGAAATATTATTGGCGCAAACAATACTCAACGAAAACGAGAAACGCTGCATTTAATGTATTTTAGATCAGACAGAACCCAGTGAACCACGAAACGTAGAATCAACGTTGAAATAACCTTGCAAATCTACAACACCATCGTAGATTCTGCGATGGTGTTGTGAGATTCTCGTTTTTTCTACGTTGATAGAACGTTCACCAAATGTTGGGAATTACTGTTTATTCTACTTTGTCTATTGCTACCTCTTCCTATTATGCTACTCCACTTCTGCTGGGGCAAAAGCGCAGGTATCCCCAAACCTAACTGTAGTGCAAATGTATAATAATGAATATTCAATAAGATAGTGAGGGGCATGACCGTTTATGTACGTGTATATTAAAATCTTAAATCAAGTAATGAAACATGTACAAAAAAGATAATCAGTGATAATGGTCATATAATAATAACCACATGGATGGTCGCTACGCCTCTTCGCAATGGTCATCTCTAAAAGATAACCAATAACATAGGTCATTCCATCTAATGGGATAGCAGCTCAAACACTACCATAAATAGACGTCACAGACACTCTACAACCACTGGGAACACGTGCACGACACCTACCGCAGCCTCTTTCGGAGTATAGATGGTGTGATGCGGAAGCAGCAAAGCGATGTCTTTGTCTTCGGGTTTATGCCCTGCTCTTCATTGTTGTAGAGAGACACCAGGTCCTTTACACATGCTTGACGCTGTCTATCGATGTGACGAAATCACACGCAGTTCAAGCTCTCTGACAACTGTAACAGAAGATGTTAGTTCATGCAAAACTACAAACAGCGACACTAGCTCACTCAACAACCAGATAAGCGGTTATACAAAAAACAAGGAACCTTAGCGCAGTCAGATGTGGAAAGGTAACTCATTTCCTTTGCAGCCAAGCTTATCTGTACTATCAGACTGCTCGTAGAATAGGCAACCGCTGCTTTCACCACTCCCAGTTCAAGATATCACGAGCACCTATAAAATAGTGCATGAATCGAAGAGATGTGAACAAAGATATCTGCATTTTGCAACTTGCAACCTCTGAAATACCTGCGCTACGTACTGTTTGAACGCGCGACTGCAACAATGGAGTAAAGCTCCGTTGCGAACTGATGTCGACACTGAAAAGGCATTTACAGCATCCATAATCCAGACAGCATTAAACCTGACCCCAGTAGGATATCATCAGAGCATATTTAATAAACATTCGGATACACCAAACTACATATCACAAACGCACACCACACACAGTCCCACAGTTCGCATAAATTTGTCAGTGACACGCAACCAGATTCTGCAGCTACAGAAAACGACAAAGCTGTTTACTTCGGATACTAAACTGTTATGCACCACATTTCAACCACATGTAATCGTTGTAAAAACAAGAACGCACATATCTTAAGTGAGGCAAAATGAAGAAAGAAAACTCACCTGTGAAACTTGAAGGGCGGAGAACATAGAAACGCTGCCTCTCGCACGCTACGGCATTCGCTCAACATAGTTGTTCACCGCATTGGCCAGTACTGCCTCGATGCTCCAGAGATTGCAGTACAAAATACGCGTGATGCTGACGTTCCCAAGACCTTTCCCTGTGTCAAAATGAATGTCCATCGTCCATCCTACCGAACTGCCACGACGACGCGCCTCGCCAGCCTTGACTATTTGAAACGGCGGTTAGAGAATGTCGATTGCGATGAGGCAGACGTAGTTGCGCTCGGCTCGCGCTTGTTGAGAAATTGATTTATTGTTATAACCCTCAACCTCCGTGACCGATCATTATAATGGCGTAAAATATGTTTTTTTTTCTTTGTTTACTGAATACGTGCGATTCGTGATGAGTCGTTTACAAATATGGGTAAAAAGTAATGGCAGCATGAGTGATATAAATACCACGTCATACAGGCCTTACTCTACACGCGAACAGCACAATGGAACGTAAAAATAAAATACAGTGCGAAACAATTGGGTGCACGCTGAAGAAGCAACGGGTTTCCATTCGTGATAATATGTTGAAGGTACAATGTATAGCCAACGCAACTATTTGCTGCGTAAAACTACAGTTGATTCTTTCATGAAAAATCAACGTTTTTCTTTATCTTCACAATCTACCAATGACCAGGTACAGTTGAAACAGCGTTGGTTCAGCGTTATGATTCTAAATTCAACATTATACAACGTAGATCTACGTTCCACCAACAGTAGGTGTTGACTGGGAACTATTATACATACATTATTCTCAACTCACAAAATATCAATCGAGTAAATATCTGAAGCAAAGAGATAAAGTCAAATTTATTCAATGATAGACACAATGCTCATTTGAAAACGAGAATCAAATTTAATTACATCATTTTATGATAACTTTGCAGCAGCAATTTCTACACGCAGAAGCCGCAAACAACTCATCTGAAATGCAAATTAACGTAAAAGTTTGCTACCGTGAAAATCAACGCACACAACTTAAAAATACTTTCCCAACTAGTAGAATATTTTATTCATATCAATCGAGCGATCATCTGAAGCAAACTCAAAGCAGTAATTAATTTAGGGAAACACTTTCTGCCCAAGCAGGACGATACATCACAGGAACACACCTTTTTCATTCAGAGCCTACTAACAAAAAAAAAGAAAGAAGAAAAAGAGAAAGTGAGAGAGGGAAGCTGAGCTCCCATGCACTTTCGCCAAGGTTACGCCCCGCAGGGAGAAGTGGGATCCCACAATGGTCGTGGTCAAAGTCATAAACTAACTCCAACAACTCAAACCGGGAATTGAGGGTTCTTCTAGGTTTGTCTCGCTCATCACATCTTTTTTTGTAAATTGACTTTCATAATTCTCACGTCAGGTGGATATTAATAATATTCTAGACGTGATAACATAATAA
Organism: Ornithodoros turicata; assembly: GCF_037126465.1. Lineage (NCBI taxonomy): Eukaryota > Metazoa > Arthropoda > Arachnida > Ixodida > Argasidae > Ornithodoros > Ornithodoros turicata. The sequence continues at coordinate 1,866,730 of NC_088209.1, read as the reverse complement.
ATTTTTAACAAATAAAATTAGCACCGATATGATTTAATTAAGAGTCGAGGCACACTACAAAACAGAACAGACAATTGCTGTACATTAAAGAGATGGACGGATTTTGTACTCGTTACCATAGGCCATGGGAGGACCTGATAAAAAGCTGCTTCGAAAAGGAGGAGCCTCGAAACGATTCAATAATCGCTGCATTTCAACACGTCCTAGACATGGTCGTATTCGGAGATATGGTGCAAATTATGGAATTCATGATGCGATAACTTGTATGTCGAATCTACAGTAGTTATAAAAATATTTGCACGTCAACATCGGAAGGACCACTGGGATTGATGGTGGAGTTTTTGAGGTTTGCTAACGAAGAATTGAAATACACTAGACCAAACGTAATTGTAATCATTGCAATGGGCATTGCATTAATCAAGAAAGGAATCAGATCAAATTATCATATACAAACAGTCTATATCGCACGATTCATAACGGATTTGTTGAAATTACACCTAACGGTTGAAATGGAAAGTACATAAAAATCTTATCACGTGATATATTCCACCTAGAGCCTCTACACATTTATTTTCTTCTATCAGTCAATGATGTCGAATGAACAGAAGTTCAATATTGTCGTGCAAGGTCTGATGTATCATCACATATTGAAACTCAACAAACATATCAATTGCGGTGGACCACCGGACGAGTTTCATGTAATACTCTCTTGTACGCCATTCAAGAATCTTCATACAAAGAAAGGAAACATCAATAAGAGACTGTGCAAGTTCATCGCGACAAAGTGCAAATTGTTGAAGGGATACAAACACGGCGACAACATATCAACTGCGTTAATCAACGCTGGATTCAAGCGCCCAATAATCAGAATAAACTGCTTGATGTCTTCGGAATTCATCAATCAAGACAACAAACGAAAACTTCAGAGTTTGGAATAGAACTGTAATTTATCGAAATAAACAAGTGTATAATTGAAATAATAATTGTATTCTTTGTCATCACTGTAATGTATTCTACACATCGCAACGAAAACAGCTTATGATCAGATTGAAGATTGCTAAGGAGACGTTTATTCCACACTATGTACAAGGATCTTCGCATGGAATCAGCGCCGGTAATCAAAGAGGTTTTACACGACCACAGTCTATACAACACCGACACCCGAAGGAAAGAATTGGAGAAGAATCGTTAATAGAAATTTGGAGGCATGTTACATCAATCTTTGTTTACAAAAGAGGATCACTAATATTTTGCGAAAGCTTATTTTATGAATTAAATTGCACAGTGCATATATTTTCTCAAACGATTGGACAGTTAACAATACTATATTGAAAGGAATCTATTATCAAATGACGCGATGCAAGTGATGGACAAGCATGATGCGCAGGCGGAGTCTACAATTCTAGTCATCATAACATGCGGCACACAGTTCCAATAAGATTGTGGGAGAATCGAATCACACAACTGTCATCAGAAACGTTTAACCACTATACAATGAAGATGAGCACTATGCATAAACACAATGGAATATACGTAATTATAATAAGTAAATATTCCTTTTGCAAACTTAACCACACATAAGCACACATAAACGAAGCTCCAATTCACAGAATGTACCCAAGGTTTTTTCATTAGCCATACTGAAAACTATGAGTCTATTCATTATGTCACGGCATATGAGGCACTACAAATGGGAAGGACATACTTTAATTTTAGAAGATTTTAGCTCATAATGAAACAAAATGCAAACTCCAACACCAAAGGTTCTTGTTTAAATTGTCAAAGTCAAAACTGTACACTCTTTCTTACAATTTTTTAAGATATAGATTAAAAAGCTGTCTATATAGTCACACATTGTATACAAGATATTTGTTTGTACATTAATTGCTAAAATTTATCAGATCACATTCCGGAGCAGTGGTGACTATCACACAGCAGTAAGTTTTTAATTCAAATTTGAACTGCTGCCGCAATTTACGAACTGAGTTGTAGAAAGTGTAATTTCACAGCTTTAGCTGGCTCACTTTGATACGCGAAGGTTTTAAGAACTCTTTCACGATGACAAAGAATTTAATCAAGTGTATTGATATTTTCTATATGCTCTATAACGTAATGTGAATCCTCAATGTCGCGGATAGTAAAAGTTACGAATATTTTTCGAACGAAATTTACTTAAAACTCGAAGAAATGTTCACCCGCGTCGTAGAACCCGTTTCCGGAAGAAAGGAACACGCTCTCGTGGGGTGCCGCGTTAACGCGTCGGGCGCCGAATCGCGTTCGGTTTCGAAACGGTGACCGGGAAACGCTGCACGGCGTGTTGCCGAAACGCATTCGACGACGCGGGTGACCATTTCTTCGAGTTTTAAGTAAATTTAGTTCAAAAAATATTCGTAACTTTTACTATCCGCGATATGGAGAATTCACATTACGTTATAGAGTATATAGAAAATATCAATACACTCGATTAAATTCTTTGTCATCGTGAAAGAGTTCTTAAAACCTTCGCGTATCAAAGTGAGCCAGCTGAAGCTGTGAAATTACACTTTCTACAACTCAGTTCGTAAATTGCGGCAGCAGTTCAAATTTTAATTAAACACTTAGTGATGTGTGATATATCACTACTGCTCCGGAATGTGATCTGATAAATTTTAGCAATTGCTTCAGATGATTGCTCGATTGATATTAATAAAAATATTCTACTAGTTGGGAAAGTATTTTTAAGTTGTGTGCGTTGATTTTCACTGTAGCAAACTTTTACATTAATTTGCATTTCAGATGAGTTGTTTGTGGCTTCTGCATGTAGAAAATACTATTACAAAGTTATCATAAAACGATGGAATTAAATTTGATTCTCGTTTTCAAATGCGTAGTGTGTCTATCATTGAATAAATTTGACTTTCTCTCTTTGCTTCAGATATTTACTCGATTGATATGTTGTGAGTTGAGAATAATGTATGCATAATAGTTGTGTCAGATCTGAAATGCATTAAATGCAGCGTTTCTCGTTTTTGTTGAGTATTGTTTGCGCCGATAATATTTCTCGTTTGCTTAGATAATGTTTCTCTAAAAGCAGTTTGCACTGACATAAAAGTATATTCTTTGCTTTTTTGCGTGCTATTGTTTGTTGGTAGAATTCTTATTGTGTTCTTGAGAATCGAATAATTGCAATGTCTATTTGCGATCAATAAAAAATTTCGCCTCTGTACACCGGTCCAAAGAATATTTCCTTTTGGAGGAAAGAATGTGAAAAAGAGAGAGGGTTTCCCCACTCCACAGATTGACAAGGGATGTGCGGTATCTTTGCTTTTGTGGTGTATAGAGGGAGAGAGTGACCCTGCCGGTCTCAAGTCTGGCTGTACTGTGTAAAGCTTAGTTGTGCTGCGTGTTTTTGATACCTCTGTCAAGGTAATGTTTATAGTGCCTGAGTATGATGAAAATTCTATATTGTTAGGTCGCAAGGATGATTTTATGATAGTTCAAAAGTTAGATTACTTCCATTTCAATTTATTAATGTTTGATAGTTTGTTTCACTATTATTTTCCTGTGTGTAGTTTACATGTTGGCAGATGCATCGTTCAAAGCGTTTCTCTGCTATTCATCTGTGCATGTTTATCGTTTTGATATATTGTTTTTTCAGTTATTTTCTTTTGTGTACCTCTTGTTTACGTGATGGGTTTTGGTTCTCTATTAGCTGTTGATTGTATTTCTCATTATTCCATTGCATGTACCTATTGTTTACGTGTGGATGGTGTGCCGTTCAAAGTGTTTCTCTGCTGTTCATCCGTGCATGTTTCTCGTTTTTATAGATTCTTTTTCAATTATTTTCCTGCATGTGTCTGTTGTTGACACGTTGGATTGTGCACTGTTTTGGCTCTCTATTAGCTGGTCATCTTGTTTCTCATTATTTCCTTGCATGTATCTATTGTTGACGTGTGGATGATGCACCGTTCAAAGTGTTTGTCTGGTATTCAGCGTTAGCTCTGTGCTGTATTAAATTCGTCATGTTTCTCGTTTTGATAGATTCTTTTTCAATTATTTATCCTTTGTGTACCTCTTGTTTATGTGATGGGTTTTGGTTCTCGATTAGCTGTTGATCGTGTTTCTAATTGTTTCCTTGCGTGTGTGCTTGTTTACGTGTGGATATTGTGCCGTTCAAAGTGTTTCTCTGCTATTCAGTGCATGTTTCTTGTTTTGATAGATTCTTTTTCAATTATTTCCCAGCATGTGTCTGTTGTTTACACGTTGGATTGTGCATTGTTTTGGCTCTCAATTAATGCTAGCTGTTGATCGTTTTGTTTCTCATTGTTTCCGTATGTCTATGCTGTTTACTTAATAAGAAATTGATTAACTAAAAGTTCTGTAATGTTGGAATAATCAACTTATCTGCCCTATTGCGCTCGAAAATATTCATAACTGTCACAAAACAGGCGTACGCCTCCCGTCTTCAACAAATCAGGGCAGATATTATTAGAGCTGGTTGTTGGCTAGGAGCGTGTTATGCAGTGAAGTTCATTTTTTAATATCATTTTTTGTGTTGGATTCATAAACCAAAGTGAGGTTTGTAGTGCCTCTTAGAATGAATATTGTATGGGGTTAGACTAGATTAAGTCATGAGGATGATTTTATGAGAGTTAAAATGATAGATTGTGCTCGTCCTCTGTTGTTCTTTGGTTGTCTTCTTTGGTTAAATGTAGTGTTATAGATTTTATTTCCTCTTGTGTTCGTGTCATTCTTGTCATTCGTGTCCCATGATCTTCCAGGTTCTCTGCTGTCCGCAATTAATTACATACATCTATCGGCACTTGTAATTAAAGCTCCACTATGGTGGCCACGTATAATAATGTTAGACTTTTTATAATAAAACTTTTAATTTTGATTGTAATCATATTGATTAAACATATCTCATTTGATTAAGATGTGCTACACCTTCTTCTTAATTGAAAACTTGTGTGATTATCACTAATAAAAAAAATTGTGATGCCCCTTCAATGCTATTGCATCAGATGTTTTGGCTAAGTTCTTCTCCTTCACACAGAGTCATAACATAACTCCTGACACTAATGACTTTAATAAATATATTTTCACTTGTACTTTTGTGTATGGCTATCCTTTGCATGTAAACCGCCCACTGGACACCTGTTGTAGCGGGAAAAAAATTGCGATTGAAGTCATCCCAGGCAGAGAAATGACGAAAGAAGTTGGCCCAGGCTGAAAAATGTGAGAGTGTAAGCGCGCACGCAGCCCTCCCCTCGCCGATAAGCGCTCGGGCAACCCTCCGCGATTTCCATGATTCCGCGACTTCCATGATTTCATTCTACAAAGAATGAAATCATGGAACTTGCTTGTTGAACTTGAAGGCTCCCAGCACTTGCAATGGATGTTTGACATCCCGCAAAAAGTGCTAGCACATCTGGTTGTCCCACAATCTACATTCAGCGATTACAACACTGTTATGAACATAAACGCTCAGAACGGCTTCAAACTGTAGCAATTACTTTCATGTAAAGACATAAGTTGAAAGTGTCTTTGGAAAATTCGATTTCGCAACACGCGGGACACGGTGCCACTGCTTGAATGCGCTCCGCGTATAGGGGTGGCAAAAAAATCACAGTGCGCCTACCGATCAAGTCCGAATTTTGATTTTTCTTCTGTGCATAGTCAAAGGGACTAACTAATACATATACAATTTTTGAGGCAAGTTTTGGTGGGGTTTTTTAGATAAAGACTTCCGAAATTGGTCATTTTTCGGTGGTATGCGCTTACGTTCCCGAGAGAGTAGAGTAGCAAATTATATATAATTCGATAGTCCCATGAACGACAAATTAAACGGCATGAAGTTCAATCTTACGCGTTTTTTACATCGCCCGCAAAGTTGCAGTGAATATGGTGCTTTTCGACGCTTTGAATCAACTTTAATATTTTTTTGCAGACAAACAAAAACTGACACATTACTGCCAACCCAGGAGCCTATTGTGCCCTAGATGGTCTAAAGCCAGATCAAGAAATTACTACGATGCGATAAGAAATAGCCTTGTAGGGAACGCTCAAACCTGCGCGCGACGACATCGTCTTCTGAGAGGCAGTTTCTCCTCCTCTCCTATTTCCCGAACCGCGCAGCGCAGAGAATTCTGAAAGCGTTTATTTCTCCTAACTAACTGATGGCTTCGACATATATTTTTTCTCCTCCATTCGAGACATCAAGTGTACCGGATTGTTTGATTTGAGATGGAACTAGCCTGAAGTCAAAGTACAATGTTCCGTAACGTGTAACTACAATGTAATCTGTAACCATAACTGACGAAGTAATCTGGAATTCGTACATTTACTCAGTGGTAATGAATGTATGACTGTCTCGAACACGTGTTTCGCTAGACAACAATTAGTCTACACAACTCTGCAAAGAAGTGAGCGAGATTTCCAAAATAATATGAATTAAGCCTTCTCCATTGTGAGAAAAACAATTTATTTTATTTACATTTTTGGACATTTCGGTATATACGTTTGAGAACCAGGGTGGTAAAGTCAGGACCCATATATGTCCAGGGTTGAACAGTGGTCACGGTGACAGGTACAGGGTGAACTTCACACATTTTTGGGCTGAGATTGGTGATAAGCCATTACCACCCTTAAAGGTATGACACTGCGCAACTCTTAAGAAAAGAATGTGGGGCACAATCGCTGTATTATAGATATATCAGATATATATTACAGATATATATATCCACTAAAGGTAATCCACTATATAAACAGAATCACATGCAAACCTCTATTGATACTGTTGTATAAAATAGCTAACCATATAACTAAGCACATTAGGAATTTAAAAAAAAATGTTTACACATTTCCGAATCATCTTCTGGACCTTCACGGAACAGTAGTTGGTAACATAAAGAATGGTGATGATGGTTCAGCTTTTAGTGACTCAAAAACAGCTTTCGCCATAGAGCGCCAACGAACGGCAACAAACTTAACAATCTAGTTTACATAAATACTAATATAGATTAAATTACGTACTGTGGAAATAACATACTTGAAAAAGTTAACCCAGGCGGCTTCCCTGGTAGCGAAACTGGTGACTAGAGCACTATAACATAAAAAAGAATAAAAATAAAGATAACGGCATTAGCCATGGCCATCACAAAAGTGATTTTTTTCTTTCACTCCTGAAATATTTGTATATTTGTGCTTTCGCGGACGAAGGTAAGGACTCAATAAACTGCTGTTGGTACCTCTCTTAAAACTGCCAAATCGTCTTCAGAGCTCCTGTCCACTGACAACACGGTGCCACTTGGTGCTTAACCACAACCGTTGCCAACAATCGTCAGCATCATGAATGAAAATCATTGAAGCGAGTTCATTTCTGAAGGAAGCTATCCAATTCGGGATGTTGAATACTTTGGAGTGCTTCTTGTAATAGTTCCTTGCCTTTATCGTCCTTAGCAGAAACATTTGTATGGAGAAGCAAGAGAGAAATATAATTCAGGTTTAGTGATCTCTCAGTCCCTTTGGGACGCAGGATTGGATCACTCTTTGTACAAGACTTTTGAATGCGTCTGAGTGTTTTACGAAAACAGATATCTACTGCCCTGACATTTGAGTGGAGAACCATAAGTCTCATACAAGGCGTAGTTCCCATAGTCATATCGCCCTCACAAAATGACGGCATGCAAGGAGTCAATAAACTCCCAGCGTCATAATCCCAAGAATATGGCAATGGTATCACCAGCTGTTCTGTCATACAACGGTGTGCACAGATTCGCGTTATTGATTGGCCTATGCCATTAGGACAGTTCATAAGAGAGTGTGTGATGAGGCATCTCAGAACATTTACTTTCCCTTCTGTCGCAGAAAGAAAGCAGCACGTTTCACCAACGTTGTCGTGCATATTAGGGAATGGGTGCGGAAGAAGGAAGTTCACGATATCAACGGCACCACTGTCACAGGTCACGTGAAGAGGTGTCATTCCAAACACGTCACGGGAACTCATTCTAGAGCGGAGTAATAATAAATTTACAACGTCCAGGTTTCTATTTGAAGCGCACACATGCATGGGCGTTTCTCCACACTGATCACGTCCACTGATGTATAAAAATGAATGAGAAGCTCCACCACATTTGTGTGTCCGTTCGACGCGCTCAAGTGCAATGCAGTGTCCTCTTCTTCATCTGTAAAGCGCACGGATGAATGTGAGAGGTGAAGTTCCACAGCTTCCACATTACCTTCCTCTGCTTCTATTAGCAACTTTGTACTGCAATTGTCATCGCCATTTCCGTGTCGACATCGTCAATGTGGGGATCATCACTGTTATTCATGTCCGGCATTCCCCGATATAAGGAAACAGTGTCGTCATTTCCTACGCTACATTTTACATAATCCTGCTCAGTGAGACTTAAATGCGGCAGTAACAGCTTCATGTAATTGATGTAATTTACTTCTTTTATCCTACGTAGCTTGCTCTTGGCCATATCATGGAGCAGCTTACTGCCATAACAAGGCATAGAGTTTGCAAATAAGGCCATAGAGTTTGCATCACTTGCCTTCCACCATATTCCGCCCAGACGTACCACGGTGATGAGCCAAACGTTTCAGGTGAGTTCACGAGCGAGTGTGGGATGAGACACATCATCACAGCTTTCCGCGCCGAACTCAACAGATGTTTCCAACTCGTTGTCCAAGCAACGTCTAAGCACGTTTCTCCTTCGTAGTTAAGCGTGTGCGCATTTCTGTGGAGTAAAAGAAAGGTCACAGCTTTAAGGGAACCAGAGCTCGGAGCCATATGAAGCGTTGTTTTCAGTCTGATGTGATGTGCGTCATATGTCCGAGTGCGAAGGAGTAACAACTTCATGACCTCCAAATCATCTCTCTCTGCACATATATCCACCGCAGTTTCTTCATGACAATCGAAAACATTCACTGTGGGATATAGAGGAAGAAGTAGCTTTACAATCTCTGCATCTTCAGTCAAGTGCAAAGGAGTGTGAAAGTATACATTTCTATTGTTAACGGATAGATATGCGAGGTAAAGCTGTGTTGTCTCCAGATTTCCCTTCTGCACGCTAATGTGCAACATTGTGTTTCCATCCTTATCAAGAATTCGCATATCGCAGTAAGGAAGGAGCATTTTGCAAACAGCCTCGGACTTTGCGTAAAAAGGGACAGTTCTATTGTCACCTTCTGTAAAATCATCAAAGTTTCCAATTAGCGAAGACTCTGCAGAACATCTAAAGCTTCGTTTCATGCGTGATCGTAATTGGTCCATGGTGTCTCTGTCTAGTTCTCCATTACTCTCCCTCGGGGACACGTAGCTCAGAACTAGCTAAAACTCCTCGTAGGTCGTGTATCACAGCCGTGCACTCTCAGCCAAATTTATACCTTTAAAGGTATAAATGGCTTGTCCTGTGGCTCATCCCCCAAAAGGGGTAAAAATTATACCACCAGGTGAGGTATAATAATTTATCCCCCCAGCAAGGTATGAAAATTCAAACCTTGGGGTGCAAAGTATACACCATACATGAGGTATATCTTCAATACTTCAAGGGATAAATTTAATCCCAGGAACAGGGTATAGCAAAGGTATAAAAAGGTAGACCCGTGGGTGCAAAATCAATACCATTCATAAGGCATAACTTAAGTACCACAAGGTATAAATTGAATCCCCGGAACAGGGTATAGCAAAGGTATAACAAAGTAACCCTTGGGGAGTAAAATATGTACGATATAGAGGTTCAAATTATGTACCCCGAGGTATAAATTTAATCATAAAAACAGGGTATAGTAACGGTATAGAAATCCACACCTTTGGGGGCAGAATAAACTGCTTCTATCAAGTAATTTGAAGGTATAAATTTAACCTAAGCAGCAAGGTACTACACAGGTACAGAAATCTAGACCAGTTGGTGCAGAACAGTATCCTTCTTTGCACCAAAAGCACGCAAGGAATAAAGTGCGTCACGTCTGTACCTAAAATAACTTCAAAGACAATGCGGAGTTTTGTGAACCAAACGGGAAAATATTTAGTTACAGTAGTACATAAATAAATTTACAAAATCAATGCACTTCTCCCGAGCCTTTGTCACTTCGAGCTTTAAAATTGCCCTTTCAATGATGTTTATATCGATGAGCTTGATTATGGGGCAGAGAGGCAGCTCTTGTTCCTGAAAAGACTTTTTTTAAATAATACCTACATGCAAAGGAAGCGTATTTTGTTCTCACCTCTATGATAAGTGAGGAAGGCTACTCATTACATCTCCGTGAAATTAATTTCAGGGCAAGGACGCACAGGTCACCTGAAATAGCACATATTGAATATTTAGTTCTCCAAAATGAGAAAAGGCAAAAAAGGAAAACTTACCGTCGCTATCTGCAATGAGGAGTAGTTAAGCCTCCGTGCCGTTTTCCTGTACGGTCATCAAAAGATCTTCAAATCCCTGCTGCGCTTGTGCGACGAGTTCTCGTTGGACGGAACAATATTCTCAACTCAAGCAGCAGCTACACAAAAAGATCAGAAGCTGTCAGTTTCGTTAAACGGCAACAAGAACAACAAGAAATAAATAAAGATGTTGGTAAAGGGCAGTTTATGATAAACTATATCAAAATACCTGCATACATAGTCGTATTTATAGAAACGAACACAACTAAATCTATGTTTTACTTGGAGTTTGGCGGTTTCAAATTTTTTCCTGCATTTCCCCGCACAGAACGTCGCTGCCAATATTCCGCCAACGAAAACCGATATATATCGATACGTATATCATCTTCTAATTCATCCGCATGTACGCTAAATGCAAACAGTAAACGCAAAACTGGCTGGTATGCCATACAGTAACAAACGTAAACGCAACAAATGACATGCGCACGAAGGAAGAAGGTCTGTGTTCGCTTGTCTTCTCGCAAGGCGCAATCTTGTCGTCTGTTCCTTGGTGCGTATGAGTCACTTGCTGTGTTTACGTTTGAAGTCACTCTAATCCCTCTAAAACACTCTTACATGCGGGTCGATTGAACGATAGTTGGGGCGAAAGAAATAGAAGGTCGACGAGAACGGCAAAATAATTTATGTCAGGTTCGTGTAGCATACTGCACAAACACATGAGCACATCGTCCCTCTGTGTGCACAGACTCGGGCATCTGTATTATGAAGTTTATCCACCAGCAAGCCTGCACCTACGCCATTTTGTCAGATCACAACTGTTACACAAACTATCAACACTATTAACCTATAGGCGTTCAGCTCTCCTTAATCAAAAATAAATAAGGCAAGTTTTCTTACCAAGATGTTGCAAACATTGCCGTCGAAAAAAGTAAACAAACTTTCGATGAGGTTTCCATGCGTTGGCTCTTGGAGGGGAAGAATCACCATGCAAACTTTGTTGTATGCTTGACCTGCACTGGCGCTCGCTCGTGGAAGGCCAGCTCTGGCAGACTCTGGCACAAATACCCCATTGATAACAAGAAGTCCCCTGAGAAGCGAGGTCCATTCTTCTCTCTTACGTTTCTGGGTCGGTATTCAAAAACTTTAAAAGGGCACAACAGTTAAGATAGCCGTTATCGGGTGTGGGCAGAGAGAGATCCGACTTCGGGTCGTGTTTGTGACGTTGTGTGCCGTGTGTGTGTCCTTCGTCGTCCCTTGTCTCGCGGTTTTGCCATTATGATCCTCCCAGAAAATCTTTCAATGTTGCAAGGTTGACGTTAAGAGGGGATACCAGCTCCAAAGGCCCCATGTATTTTCTATGGAACACGTTTCGTCCTTAATCTTTGTTAATATTCGACGAATTTTCACCCGGTTTGTTTTGTACGATAGCTTGTCCAATGGTGCATTTGAGCTTCATTACCGATTTTTGATTTTCGCTGTTGACATTTTTCTAGGCGTTGCGAAATCACGGGAAAAATTGAATGCAACTTTGAAGCGCTCTCGTTAAAAAGTAAGAAGAAAAATGAAAAATCCGTATTGAAACTCGGATGCAGAATTCTTTCCAGAGTATTTTGATACCATACTCATTGAAATCCGCTCACCCGTTATCGAGATTAAGGGCAAAATGCAGATGTACCTAGAGCCGTGGGAGATGGTCCTGTCTTCCCCCTGCATGGTAGCGCCATGCCGCGGATTATTTATTGATACTACTGGCTTACAAGTAAGCCTAAGTAGGGTGGGATACATACACTTAAGGTAAACACACAAGGTCAACAAAAAGAGATAACAGAAGACATTACTTCAGAACTGTCGCTATCAGTTTACAGAAATTCTCAACCGTAGGACTATTCATTATCGCCTGTGGTAGCTCGTTCCATTCCAGGACAGTCCGCGGGAAGAAAGAAAATTTAAAACAATCACTTTTCGCGCTGAAAGGTTTAAAACGTAAACTGCGTGACTTCCTAGTTTCTCGGCCAGAGAAAGGCTGCAGGTAAAGTGTGCTGTCGATTTTAAACTTGTTGTGAATCATTTGGTAAAGGAACCTGAGCCGCTGCATTTTCCTGCGGGAACTAAGCAACTCAAGCCCTGCCCTATCGTAAAGCTTAGAGACTGAATCCAGCTTTCTGTATTTGTTAAAAACGAAGCGCAAGGCTTTCCTTTGCACTCCTTCTAATTTATCAATATTGGATGCGGTAAAAGGGTCCCAAATAATGCTCGCATAATCCAGCGCAGATAGTACATTAGATTAGAAGGGAGAAGTACCACTCCGCGTGAGGAAGCCCCCGTATTCCAAACCCATATCCTTCCTTCTCGTGGTGTGAGTCAGAAGGGATCAGAAGTCCATTGTAGGAGGCCCACTTGGTGCCTTCAAAGCGGATTAACTGACGGCCAAGGTCGATAATACCCGCCCCCGGTAGGCTTGCCAAGTGAAAACGGGTAGCAGCCTTTGGTCGGGGACGTCTCCATCCACCAAGGAAACGAAAAGGAGCTCACATGTTATATTATCGATTTCGCTTTTGGTAGCGGAAAAGACCAAATAAAGCAGATGAGAGACTGAAGGCATAAAAGGTTTAGGCTGCCGATTCCACACTTCTGCTACCTCTCGTTGCGAAAAGTTCTCCAATTCGAAGGATGGTCCGAAGTTATGTCGTTGGTTCCCGTAAGCGAAGAACGATAGCGCCGTTGACCTCACTTCGACGTGCGAGAGCTCAGCGGAAGACGAATACTGAAGCACCAGGACGACATGTTGACGTGTCATGCGAGGAGGACAGTTTTGATCCAACCAGCAGCAACGTGGAGCACGATTCTTCAACTGAGTCTGTTGACGCTGCCTTGTCTCAGGCTAATGAGACACCCTCCAGTGAGAATCATTGTCATGAAAATTCGGATGCAATCACTGGACGACGTATCATCGACATTGGAAATTTCTTCTCAACTCTGAAAAGCGTGTCGAAACACACGCCGTTTGACTGCGGCTTGGCTGATATGTGTGTATCTGATACAGTGTACACTTGCAGTGTCCACACGCCACAAAGGGTTGACGTAAGTTGGACCCTTGCAATTCGTAAACTTTACTTCGGTGTGTCTTCTATGCCGTTGTGCAAATTCAAACACAAAGCATGTTTCTCCTTTTGGACGTAGGAGAATGCTGGAATACACAGACACTGTGCACATGACGTCACACGAGAGGATTTCTTTTCTGTGGGCTCTTTCAGTGCACACTGCTTCTCGCCTGTTCAAATTTAAGTGTGCGCGAACAATAAAAAAAAAACGATCTAACGACCGCTGCCGTTTCGATCAAACGGCGTTCGATCAAATGGCTTTCGACCAAACGGCGTCCGATCAAATGTTCCGGAACCTGGAAACACTGCAGATGATTTTCTATCGATGCACCTTTTGTTTTTGCTGCTGCTAAGTTATCGAAATAAATAAGGTACTCTCAAGAAGGGGTGTCAATCATAAGGCCGAAAGTCAAAAGGCAGAATTATCAGAAGGCCGAAACTCAAAAGGCCGAAAAATTAAAACGCCGAGCAGTCATCAGGCCGAAAACCAGAAGACCGAACAATCAGAAGGCCGAAAATTCAGAAAACCGAACTATCAGAAGGCCGAAAAGTCAGAAAACCGAATTATCGAAAGGCCGAAAAATAAGGAACCCAAGATACGAGAACTGTTATTCCAACATCTGCGATTAAAAATTAGCTTTACAATTTATGTAGGATAGACTTCTCGTGAATTAATACAGCAAATAAATTATTTCACCGAACTTCGCTTTAATAATTTATTTCGCCAGCATGAACCGTTTTCGAGTCATCCAATTGAGAGATTTTAGTGAGGAGCACGCTGTAAGTCAAAAGCTGCAAGACGGTACACAAGTCGAACAGAGTGCGAACCAAGGAAGCAACCACAGACACATTTGTCCCACAAAGCTGTATTCCCTTCAAGAACCCCTCTTTTCTTAGGAGATTAGCCGTACATTCTTGTCGACCCGAACAAATGCAACAAGGTCACGCGTGTTGTTGGAACTACATGCCCCAGCGGCGTATTGCGCACTTCCTGAACAACGGTACTGGTTACGGCACCCGGCGCCTATAGCGCCATCTGGTGGCTGTCTAGACCCCGGCGCCATCTCGTGCCGAGAGTCGGCGAAACGCCGCGGCTGGTATCACGGTAGCCATCTTGAATTTACTTACGGACTTCCTACGACGGGGCGCCACCGTCACGGTTTCCGTGGATGACCCCGTTAGGGAGAATCGCATGTGGGACAGCTGCCGACTGGACCCTTTGACCTTGAATCTCTTCTCTATGCCATTGTACCCGGTGTTTATACGTGTGTAGAAGGGAGGATTGTCTCGTAAAAGTCTTCTGAAACTGTCGTGCAAGACGGCGAATTGATTTTCATGCTTTCGTGTTTTGAGTAGCACGGGGGTAGCTGCAGCGCGCGTAGCGTGTGACGAAGACTGTGCAAAATATAATATATTTGAGATATATAAAAATACATATCTCAAATGCAAAATGGTCAAACAACCGTCATAAAAAATGGACGCAAATACTAAAAAATTGTCAGCTGTGAAGAGTCTGTTCACGTGCCGATCGGTAGCAGTTTTATCTCAATACAGCTTACAGAAACATGATTTCTTGACATGAATTATGAAATTACCACCTATGTTGAAACTAGAAGTTCAACTCACAGTATGCGCACAAAATGATAAGAATCAAAGGAATGGCATAACCGAAGTAAAATAGGGAAGTCGACAATTATATGCTATGTAACCTGTCCGTATTCCGCATAGTAGCGGCCGTGACTAGTAGGTGAAGATAACTTTTTTTTCTATTTGGCTGCGATTCGTGTTATCGCTTTGTGAGATGACGAGAGGTGTGATCTTTCGCCACGAAATGTGGTCATTTCACTAGTTTATTTCAGTTGTCTCCATCGCATTACGCGGCGCTGATTGCCCACAGTTTGCAGTGAGATGATCGTTGTATTTGCGAGTAAACGGAGGATCCGTCTACAGACTTCAGAGTTCAATCCAAGAAATTACATTTGCATTGCAAGATAGTTATCGTGCGACAAAAATTCCTCGTAGCAAAATTGATGCGACAGCACTGCTTCCCCTTGCCTACTAATAAACATTTACCGTGGTGCCCCCTCCTTCCATGCTCCGCTTCTTCGTTCAGTTCCCCCACATGTGGAGAACAAAGAAACTAGTTGGAAAGAAAAAGGAACGAGACAAAGACGCGCATGCTCTGGGGAAGGGGATTGGCTTATATTCTTTTCTCTCTGGGCAAGAGTATTCACGCCTAGCACTGACAATTGTTTTGTAACAGCCTGCTTTCCGCCCCTAACAGGCTTCGCTGTCATAGAAGTTGTCAGGGGCACTGGGAGACCGAAGTTGATTCATGAAGTCATGCACAGCGAAGGGCGCAATTGTTATGATTCGAGCCTATTGTGACAATTGCAGTTTCATTGTGACAAGTATTATAATAATAACGAATACAGTTCTATATGACATTTGACAGCAGTTCTGCTTGTCCGTCGCGTAGCGAAAAGATTGCAATGAGACAGCTGTTGTACGAAATGCCGCAAGCGTTCATTGTACACGCACGCATTGCTTACTAGGGGAAAAAATAGGATGCTACGATTTTTAGCTCTGTCCACAACAGTTGTTTCGATCCAAAGCCAATATGTTACTCTGTGGAAACCTTGCAAGAATGTCAGAAATACAAGCGAAGAGACACTCAAGAGCCAAGCTCTAAACAACAGCTTTGTTGCGTTCCCCTGCGATTCTCTCTTACAATGAGACATGAGATACAACAACCGAAGTAATGTCAACGCGTGCGCATCCTCGTTGTTTTTCCTCGGTCGTTCGTCCTGTGGCCATGCGTCACGTTGACCCGGTTGCAGCAGCACAGTGGATGCCAATCTTCCGTGAAAGCACGAATTCAGCTGAAATCACCCGCAGAGCGCTGCCGTCACTTCCGCACTTCGTTCGCAGACCATGGCGCAGACGATATCCCCAGGGCTCAACTAATTTCGGTATTATCGCTGCTGAATAGACTTTTCATGCTGCTCTCATTTGTTTTGAGCAACGACCGCTCGTCAAAAACGGTTAGGAAACGTTCCTGGGTGGGTTTCCGCGAATCTGCAGTTGTGAATGTAGAAAGGCGCGTGTAAAAAAGGGAAAAATAGGTTTCCTCCATTTTCCTGTCTTTTTTCTTTTTTTCGCTAATAGAAAAATTGGGAACTCAGACTCGGTGAAAAGCATAGCGGCACATCATGCGCAATGGTTCGTTGTGCTTTGTTTCGACGATGTTGTTTTACGCTTGATACACATAACCAACCACCCAACCAAGTACAGTCGACACTACAGTACGAGAATACAGTAGCATTTTAGTAGTTACATTATTTTTCTCTTTCGAATACAGCGTACTGAGGAACGTAGACCGGGAAAACGTCACACGCGAAATTGATATGCCAGGGAAACGCCATAGGGAAATGTGACGGGGTTTTCATTTCGTCATTTCGACTGGGACATTTTACCCAACGCCGTTTCATCGAACGCCTATTTATCATCCCCTGCCTTTCGTCGTCCCTCGTCTCGGGATTTTACTGTCACGCAAAGACAATTCTCCAAAGCATCGGGGTGCACAATCGGTTATGAAAAGCAGAAAAGCGTGAACGCAAATACAAGAAAACGTACGTACATCTGGTAAAAACGTCTGTGATCTTGTCAGCCTGCTGGCTGGCGTGATCCCCACGCCATCATCATGTCTTCGTGTGCGTGTGTTGTTGTATAATCTTGTATTTTGTTTCGTTAGAACGGATGCGGAAATGTTTCCTTCCCTGTCCCGCAATAATTATACTTGAGCCGCTATACGAGGAGTTCCTCGTGGCATTCGCACTTTAGGAATTAGCTAACTCTGAAATTAGCCGCAGGAATACGGCTGGTAGCCTGAATAACGCGGTCAGTCGAGGACATTTTTGGGGCGGGAACGGGACATTTCGGTGTGGAAGTTTCGGTGCATGGACAATTTTTTTTTCGGGGATATTGTTTCCTAGAACCATTCTTCGCTGTTTGCGAAGGCAACGACGATAGCTACTGTCATAATAATAATAATAATAATTCGAGGCTTTACGTCGCGAGACAACTGCGATCAGTTACTGTCATGAAACAGGTTCTCCGTTCATGGGCTTATCCCCTTTACTATATACTGAGCCTATACTGAGATTATGACAATAACGTGAAGGTAATGGCAAATGCTATGAGCCCGATATGGAGAAATGCAACGAAATAAAAGCAATTTTCTCACAGACACGTAGCTGATTGACGTACTGTCACTGTGGCTTCCCTGAGAGAAACATACGCATGATACATATGACACACTACATACATATGACGCGCTACTGCTATTTCCTTTTCATGTTCACTCCCAAAATCGAAAATTATCTTTCCACACCCAAGGTCACCGAGTATAGCTTTAGAACAGGTTTGCTAGCCAATTTTAGATAGCTTTTAATTATGACACCCAAATACTCATAACGTTGTACTCGCGCGCTTCAGCCCGAAGAGGAAAAGCCAGTTCGCCGCGTGACTCAGAAGAGGCACCCGAACTGTTTATGTGAACATATGTACATATGTATATCCAATATCTTGTACATCCTCGAAGGAGGACCAGCAAGTCGCCAAGTAAAAATGCTCCAGAGCAGTCGTGTGTTTTGAGCATCTAGACGAGCGGAGATAGTCTACACATTGAACACGCGATCATTAGGATATCCCGCGAAACGTTCGTCCTGAGTGTCAGCTGGATAGACTGCTTGGAGGGGACCTTGCCCCGGCATGATAAAGTTCCGAAGGGCAGTGGGGCAGACACTCAAGCCCCTACGTAGTTGTGTTAGTGTATATCACACAAACAAATGTCGTTGACTAACAGCGTAGTGTGGGGTTGGTATGACATTTCAGACGTGACGGAGCTACGGCAGACGAGGACAATACGGAAAAGGGCGGTGCGGTGCCTTTACGTCCTTTCCGCACTGTTTTCGTCTGCCGTAGCTCCGTGTCTAAATGCCGGTGATCACACATTTTCCGCGGCACCCTTTTTTTTTCCTTTCTTCTTGTCTTGATGGAAAAGTTATGCATCAACTTGTACAACTTCAGGAAGGTGAATTGCATTGTTGCATTTTTGGTGATACGATATGCCATGTAAAACAGTTGACATAGTTACAGAAATACCATGTTTTTATTTTAATTTTACTAAGTTCTTTAACTAACTAACTACTAACTACCACGTTTTTGTGGCTTCATAAGAAGAACTATTAGCTGGGAAGCCACATATGTAAGGACGCGTACATGTATTTTTTTTTCAATTGAACTTTGAAAATTGCCTAGCGAACCTAACTTTCTTTTCTTTTTACAAAAATATGATGTCGTACACGGATAACCGCAGACCCAACAGAGACTATGCACAGTATCGCAACAGAAATAGTCTAAAAAAATTAGCAAAAATTACGCTGTAGCCCCGCCTGCTTGATTTTCGCAGAGAACCTTACGCGAAATCTAAGTCTAGACGAAAAAGTGTCCCCGCCTTCATTTGTTTCGGCATTTTTGATAAAGACGGTTGTTCTTGGTAAGAGGGTTGTCACCAGCATCAAGGTCAACGCAGCGCAAAGGAAGGTAAAACTCTAGGTAAAACGAAAGGCGGGAACACTTCTCCCTCTCCCCTCAAATACCGCTTGCTTTTCTTTGTGACAATCAAGCAGGCGTGGCTAAAGCCGAGTTTGTACTAATTTTTTGGGGGCCTGTCGTTATCCCCTGGAGGACTTCATATTTCTGTAAAAAAAATGAGGTCCGCTTGGCAGTTTTCAAAGTTTAATTGAAGAAATAAAATTTCCGCAATTAAAAATTGTCCAAAGTATTCCTCAATGGCGGCAAAATTTTCCAGAAGGTAATTGCCGGAAGTCTGACAATCCTCCGGCGAGTACATAGCCAGTTAGAATTTTTTATCACCTTAGTTGAAACACCCTGCATAATATAATAAAGGAATGATGTTACAAATGAGTACTATATTCTTAGCTCGGCTTTTGCTTACGTGTGCTGATGCTGAGGATTCGAATCATTTTTTACTCGTAGCAACCATGCACAATTGGTTTCCCTATATCAACGGAAACGACTTCCACAACAAACGTTACCCAATCTGAGCTGTTTTCTCTCTTGGTATGGGTATGCATGCCTTGTTTTAGGGTTACAGTACCCAAAGGTTTCTTAGACCACCCGCAGGGCAATGACCCTGCAAACGACACAAAGAGGAATAGACCAGTTCAGAAAATCCCATGATTCCCTCTCCGTCGTGAGGCACTGTGGGAACTTGCTCACCGCGCTCGGGGCGGAAAGCGAAGTGTTTCGAAATCTGGTCGCCATGTTAGTTTATCTTGGTGAGCTCCTCCGGCTACGTGTGTGAATTCGCCTTTACGTCTGCTGTACTCATTCACATAAGCACAGGTAAGCACATTTCGCTATATCTCTGTTTTAAAACGGAAAAGACCGAAGTTGTGGCTTAGTTAAGTGCCAAGGGAGCGGACGCTAATGTACTGCTCGCGACACGGTTGTCTGAAATCTGCGAGCGCGTGTCAGGCTGGTGTAGCGAACCGAGGTCGTCAGTTAGCACCGCCTTCGCCTCACTTCCGTGACTAGTAGGGCACCCTAGCGGTGACTACGCTGTGACAACGCCACCAGACGGGAGAGATGGTCTGATACATACATATTACATATTACGCCGTTCTGACATGACAGTACATGACAGTACATATTACGCCGTTCTCGATCACGTAGCGACGTAGCTTCCGGATTGGCATTTACTACGAGACCACACGGCATTAGCTACGGTTGTTTATAATCTGTGAACATGGGATGTGAAAGTGCAAATGTGGTTCATTAATGACGGTGGTGTTCGCTGGAAAAAGCACAAACGCGTGGTTCGCTGTGCTCGCTTGTCTTGAGACATCATTTGTTTCGAGTGAAATCAACTAAAAAGGGATTATAGTTGAACATCGGAAGAGAGACTTATTAATTGTACATACTGTTGTGACTCGTCACAGCGGGATGTTCCTAAAACATTCGTTGATGTAGAGTTCGAAAACTCAAGGCAGCTATTTTATGTACGTGTGTGTTGCGAATGATGTCACCGTCAGGCTTTGCTGGTTGGAACTAACCAAGAAGCAAGTATCAACTTTGTGTGATACTGCACAATGCAATAATGTGCAGTGCAATAATGTATTACAGTACCGCCTGCTTTACCGGAAGCACAAGTGCAACAAAGCTGTTGTGTATGAACTGCAAATGTTTGCACTTCCTGCGAGCCATTACAAAGCTTCGTTTGACTTTGCTTGTGTGTGTGTCTGTGTCGTGTGCTCCTTTTTTTTTGCTTCATTTGAAAGGAGATGTTTCCTCAGCATCTGGCTGATGCCACACTTTCAAAGCTCTGGCTCTTCTCGCAAAAATCTATCTCTCATCATGAGCACTTTCAATGTCTACAACCGCACGTTGAAGTACTAAGACTGCTTTTTTCTTCCTTAGCAATGCCGTCAGCGACTTCTCGTGGATGCCATTGTTGTATCCCAAGCTGCAAGCACATTCAGCTGCGCAACAGGGATATGTCCTACCACTCTTTCCCGAAAGATCCTAGCCTCCGTGAGCAATGGGTTCAAGCCATCACTCAAAACACAGCGTTGCCAGAACTGTGGCAGCCTAAGTCCAGCCATAAGATATGTGGTGCACGCTTCAATGTCTGCGGGAAGAAACAATACATGGACAAGGTGCCACGGCTCCTGAAGCGTTGCACATTCATTCAGACATGTGCGTACAAGAAATGTCGATTTGATGTATAACATGATTTCCTTCAACAACATACGCAAGTACTGACATACTGGGTGCTTCATATGCATATGTATGCAGGTGCATCTCAAGTTGCCCAGTCTTCCCCCCTGATGTGTCTGTGGAGGTTACTGTGGAAACCTCCTTCGAGGAAGTGTTCAGCATGAGTCTCGAAGAAGATGTATTGTCCTCTGAGTCTGAACACTTCCTTAGTCAGTTTGGCTTTGTTGATAAGACAGAAGGTAGTTTTTTTTCATTCTGGTGAGGAAACTCCCGATTCATAATCTCAGATTAAAGTTGTTGTTTGTAATGATAACTCATGGCAACATTCTAGTAACAAAATTTACTTTTAGACACCTAAACTTGAGGAAAATAACTATCGAATAGGCATGTGTAGGCAGAAATGCAGGGGGGCTGGTACGTTGCAAACGACAAAAAGGTACTGAGAGGGGTTGCACCATCATACATCACTTTGTCAAGTACTAACAAGCCCCTGGTAGACTAATCCTTGAGCTCTGGAAGAACCCTGACCAACAGGTCATCTAACTCCACAGGCTAGATATCGGGCTAACAGAATTCATGGCTCATACAAAAAGATGTCTAGAGCAGGGGTCTCGTGTTGAAATTTGATTGTTGGCCACATTAACGTTGGGCATTGCCACAACTCACTTGCAAACTATCCATGTCAGCGTAACACTCTCCATGTGTGTCGTACATCCTTGTTCTTTTCTCATTGCATGACAATGTTTCAGTGCACTGAGCAGCATGTTGAACACCATCTTGTGCCACTGAGGAGCAAACACTAACTCGAGTGTTTTTTTTTCTTGTTTTAGAATCTGAACAATGCAGTAAACTCGAACAGCTCTCAAGAGAGAATGAAGAACTTCGAAATATTAACTTGTGTCTTTGTCAAGGGAAAGCAGACCTCCAGAAAAGCATTGCAGAACTCCACGGAACAAATGCAGCTTACAGGAAGGAACTGCAAGATTTGCGTCAGAAGCTTTCTGCTGCAGAGGAGCAGTTTTTGAAGGAGCAACAAGCACTCTCATTGCAGGTTCTTGACCTTGAGAGAAAACTGGTTGAGAAAGAAGCTAATGAGGAGAGGTTGAACCCAACACCACTAAGCATTGCCAGAGATACTGAAAAATTGCAGTTCTACACTGGGTTTAAAACAGTTGAGCGTTTCAAGAGATTTTATAAATTTGTTCATTTGGGCTATGATAACTATAGGAAGACGTGCAGTCAAGGATCAACGAAGAGTGGGAGACCACAAAGGTTTAATTTGGAACAGCAGTTGATTCTTGTGTTAATCCGATTAAGAGTCGGTCTGCTTAAAAGAGACTTGGCTTACAGGTACTGCACAAGTCGTGCATACATTAGTGAAATGCTCGCATTTTGGACCGAGTTTTTAAGCGAGTACCTCGGTAGAACGCCAATATGGTCATCTCGAGAAACGGTCAATGACTTCAGCAAGTTAGCTAGCTAGTTAGCAGCTTCAGCTAGTTAAGCAAAGTGGTCTTTATGATTTACTCGAGGAGGAAGATTCAGTGATGGCTGACAGAGGCTTCATCATTGCGGAGGGCCTGGCCACACTGAAGGTTGACCTCAACATTCCACCATTTTTAGATGGTGCTCCTCAGCTCTCAGTTGCAGATGAACTTAGAACAAGAAGCATTGCGAAGGCACGTATTCATGTCGAACGTGTTATTCGACACGTGAACACATTCCGGATTTTGAAGTACGTTTTTCACAACTCAATGGCGAAGGTGCTAAACCTCGTGTGGAAAACTTGTGCATTGTTGTGTAATTTTTTCGACAATCCGCTTCTTAATAGAGGGTGTGAAGTTCAGGAATGAGTATGCCTTGTCAAGCTAATAGAGTTCTTGTAGAACATTGGTTTAACGCGCGTGCCAGGAGGGACGTGACTACGGTGATTAGTCGTTTTGTGTGTGTATGTGTTATTTCCAGTCGCATATAAAAAGGCTTGTGAATTACTGCATATTTTTCAGAGCATGAATGCTCCAAGTACTGTTGGTATTCTGCACAACACTATTATGTGCCACCTTCACCAAAGCTGGTTAAGGTTTCAAGTTCAAGGACGCTTCGTCCTTGAACTTGAAATTAGGTCTGAACTCTCTTTCTGTAATGGTAGCTAGCATTAATGGAACCCATCGTACATAACTAAGATTATTAAAAAAAGAAAATTTATGGCTACCTTCAAGTTAAGGGACACTTCATCACGGATCAACCATTAGTCAGTATTTGTGAAACCGGCCATGTGCAAACCAGATGTCTAGCTGACCTGCTTTCCGTGTCAAGATGTCAAAGGTCCAGTTTCTCCAATGGCAATTAACAGAGACTTGAACAGAGATCAACAATCACTCAACTTGAATTTAAAGCGTAACTGCGCTTCACTAAAGGAGTTGTTACTGAAACATTTGTCACATCAACTAACGTTTGCAAAAAAAGAATTGATCTCTGCTCAAAGTTAACCAACATTGGTGAAACAGGACCTATGTAGCAAGAATAAATACATTTCACACAAACTCCTGTTTATTATGCAAACCATAATGTCTGGCTGACCTCGTTTCCATGTCTAAGTAGTTTAATAGAAGGAGAACACTGGCTTACATAACAAAGAGTAACAAAGGTTTTGGGACGTTTCGACGTCTATACGGACGTCATCTTCAGGAAAAGAAAACGCTGCCTGCGAGTCCTAGGTCAGTGTGACAGTGGCCCCTTGTGGTTGTTACAGGAATTCTTTTCATGATGTATGTGCCATGACTGAAGGAATTTTCTCACCCCCTTCAGGTTCACGTGCCAGTGTAGTGGCATTGTCAAAGTTGAAAATCACTTTCAGCTACGACAATGCCACTATACTGGCACGTGAACGCAGATGGGTGTGAGAAGATTTCTTCAGTCATGGCACATACATCATGAAAAGAAATCCTGCAACAA